>NW_015175397.1:23698-62354 GCF_001447785.1 Gekko japonicus | reverse complement strand
CTTCCAACTCTATGATTCCTTCTGTACTACAGGAAGTCTTTTGTTGTTAAAAAAAATTGCTATTGTTATAGTGCTATGACAGTCAATTGCCACTTGCTCTGTTTCCATTTAGAACTGTTATAGCACTATAGCACATGTGAGAATGAAAACAAAAAAGGGGAGAAGAAGAGGAAGAAAAGAGAGAGGAAGGAGGAGAAGGAGAAGAAGAAAATTGGATTTAAACACCACCCTTCACTCAGAGTCTCAGAGCAGTTTACAGTCTCCTTCCCTTCCTCTCCCCATAGCAGACACCCTGTGAGGTATGTGGGGCTGAGAGAGCTCTTTTGAGAACTGCTTGTGAGAGAAAAGCTCTGAAACAACTTGTAACTGACTCAAGGTCACAGCAGCAGCTTCAGGCGGAGAAGTGGGGAATCAAACCCAGCTCAGATTAGAGTCCACGATCCTAACCACTACACCACTATGGTCACTATCATGACTATGTCCCCGAGAGCCAATGTAGAGTTGATGCAAAGCATGTGTAGAAGGGAAAAGTCAGGAAAGAGTAAACTGAGCATAAAACTGCATGTGTGGAAATCCCATCACCAGTGCATATGCCTCTACATTTGCAGCAGTGATGAAAGCAAAGTAGAGAATCCTTACTGTTAGGAAGTAGATGTGAAGATTTGTTTGAGGAGGCACACAAATAGAAGCCACACTGAACACTCAGCTACTGCTTGAAAAGCATGTTTTGTACATAGGCAGAGCTCTGGCACATTCCAGTTCCAGGTGACTTAATCAGATATTCAAATGATCAAGAAAGAAAACAAATACATGTTGCACAGTATGAAGTAATAAAAGTTGCTGCTGAATCTGTGTCATCGATGTCACACATAAAACAGTGACATCATCTTCAGACTCATGCTTGTGTACTTGTTTCAAAGCGTCCCACAAACAATTCATGGGAATCACTTCACAGAACAAATCTTTTTTTTTTTGCCCCCCCGGAGGGGATTTTTTATTGCATTTTATATATAGACTACAAACTACAATGAAAAAGAGGGGGGTACTACATTTAGGGAGAAAGAAAAGATAACCACTACTAACTAAAAACCCAAGAGAGGAGATCTTCAAAATAGCTTATATACCATGCCATCCCTTTAAACGCTACATTTTATGAACTTAGTCAGTCATGCTTTTATCTTTTAAATCTTAAGTTTAACTGTTAGAAAAGATTCCCTCAGTATCTCCATGCTAAAATATCTTATTTATCAGAGTCCCAGTCAGAGTCTTTCAACCCTCATTTCTTCTTGTCTTGTCTCTTTCGCAATTTGTAAGGACTTTTAGGAGCCACTGCACCCTCCTCCGACAGAGTCCTCTCCAGAGGACCCCGAGTCCAGCTCGCCACTGGACTTACTGTCCTTTTCTTCTTTATCCACCTCCTCTGGCTCACTCCGCTGAGCTCTCAAAAAGTCTCGTGCTTTTGAAACAGAGTCAATCTTTTCTTTCTTTTCCTGGAGTTTAAAGGTCACGCCCTCTGGGTATAACCACCTGTAGCCATTTGCGTTAGTTTGAAGAAAAAGGATTAAATCTTTATACTTCTTTCTCCGTGGTCTTATTTCAAATGGAATATCTTTCAGGATCCGAATAGTCTTGTCCTCAATTCTCAAAGGTGTCCCCGCCGTCACTCTCAGGATACAATCCCTTACGTGTCTCTTTGAGAATCTCACCACGATTTCCCCAGGCAGATTATTCTTCTTTATGTATATGGAATAGGACCTGTAGACCACGTCCATTTCGTTCATAAGATAGTCCGCCTTTAAATCTGTCACTCATCATATGCGTCAGATTCTCTCCTTTGTTCTCTGGGACACCCTGGAAGCGAAGAACCAGAATTGCTTTTTCCATTTGTATTTGTAAAAGCTGTTCTTCTGTTGAATTTTGCTTCTTTTCCAATTTATACACCTTTTTCTTCACCTTCTGTGTGGTGGCGTCAACCTCTTTCACTCTCTCTGCTGTTTGGTCCAAGATTTTAAGTGTATCGTTGATTTGTGTCTGCTGGGTAGATATGCATTGATTCATTTTTGACAGCTGCTCTTGAAGATTAGTCATCTGCTCCAGCAGGGGGCGCAGGGACTCTGCCATCATTTTAGCCAACTCGGTGGTTCCTTCCAGTCTTGGACTCTCAGCTCCTTTTGTTTTTGAAAACTTCTCCTTCTCCGTCCTCTTCCACGCCATCTTTTTCGATTGTTTACTTTCGCCCAACTTCAACCTCTTTTACTTTCATTTTCCACCACTCAATCTCCTGCGCTTGTCCCGCCCAGTGCCACTAATTCCAAACGGACACAGACAGAGGGACCATGAGGACGGAGAAGCGCCTCGATTCCCCAGCATCGCGTTGGGGAAGAGGCAACCTCTCAGAAGTCCCTTGGCCAGGAGGCTTTCGCCAGTTTCCTGGGGGGAGTGCGATACATCGCCCCCCTCCTTTCCGCCTGCGCACAGTTTCACCCCCGGGAGGTCTGGGAAGTGCGACTGCTCAGTGCGCCGCCATCCACCGGAAGTCCTTCACAGAACAAACCTTATGGTATCGGGAGAAGGTTATAGGCAGGAGGCAGCTAGTTTTGATCAACATTAAGACTGATGGAACATCAAACTTTTCAAAATTACATTTTAAATTTAAATTAAACTTAATCCTAATGAGTCAGACTCTCATACGTCTTAAGCAACATTCATTTCCAGCCTGAATTTAGATGTGAAGCTGATGGGAAAGATAAATCCCGACTACAGTATCACTGGAGCTTGATCGGCTCATCAAGGACGTAAAATTTAATCAATATGAAAGTCACTTGAGCAGCACTGAGTTTAAATTCTATTACATCTGCAATATAAAAAATAATTTACTTGCTCTAAAGCAAAATATAACATGGCTAAGTCAAAGCATAGCCCTGTGTAAGGTCGCCTGGCAAGACCAGGCAAACAGCAGGGGGACTTACCAATGACAGGAGGGGGTTTACCATAGAGCCTAACTATAGTTTTGCCAACCAGTAGAGTGGTGCAGGGGAACTGCTTGCGGGAGGGGGGGGGGAGGTTGTGGGCCAAGCTACCCCTGTGGGAGCAGACATTAAGGGGTGGTAGTACTAGATTTAGGTAGGTTCTAGAGTTTCCAGCATTCCAGGCTGCAGTACAACACCTCTACAACCCTAGTAGGTGGGTCCCCTCAAAACCAAAAATCCAATAGAGTGCAGCTGAACAAGGATCAATATTTGGGAGCTAAAACTGGATGAATTCCACTTTTTTTGTACAAGGCACCAGTAGTCTTTTAGCCCCCAACAAAACAAAACACCCAACCCTTGAGCAAACTGCCCAGGGAGAAAGATGGATTTCCCTTTTCCGTCACTTACAATCCCCAAATTAAAATTTGATAACTCTTCTAAGAGAGGCACTTTAGCCAAGTACACGAAAATGAGCTTCCTGCAGAAATGATAGGTGGAGGGAATTAATTTCCCAGACTTGGAAAGGAGCAAATGCCTTGATGTCTACAGCTGATCAGAGTTTCTTTGCTATGCTACTGCTGGCCTGTGTGGCACACCAAGCCTTAACCGTTTTGCCACCGGAGGCAAGAAATTCTGTCCCCACACACGCTTTGCTTCTAGGGTCGTCAGCTCCCCCAGAAGCTGTTGGTGAGTGAGCCTAGGTGGAGGAAGCATCACTGATGCTATGATGTCATCTCCTCCGGGCAATGTTCTGGGAATTCCCCTAATCTCAATGGTAAATACCATGGAGATTGGGACAGTTCCTAGATCAGGGGTCCCCAGCCTTTTTGAACTTGCAGGTTCCTTTGGAATTCTGACACAGGGTGGTGGGAACAACCACAAAATGGCTGCCTTTCTAGGATGGGGTTGCCAGGTCCTTACCTTCTGCTTGCAGGGGGCTCCAGCCCGCTCCCCTAGATCTTCTTGCACATCTGCTGTGATGATGTCACTCAGAAGTGACACCATCACACTAGGCATATCATAGAGTTTTTAGCCAAATGCTAGAGCGCCCCCCATGCAATGTGCCTGGCACGATGATGTCACCTTTGGGGAGAAGGCTCCCCCCGCTGGCCAGTGGCAGACTGGGCCCCCCAAAATCAGGGGAAATCCCTCCCCCATCGGGGGTTGGCGACCCTAAGGTAGGGTCAGCTACAAAATAGTGGCTGGAGGTGGTGGAGACAGCCACAAAATGTGAGGGAGTGAGGTTATGCATAACTCTAGCATCAACTCTTCAGCAATTCAGGCAGACGCTCTGGTTAACAGAATGCCTTTTAAAATTAACATTAAAAATATCTCATATACACACAGCTTAGAAAATTAGATTGTCTCCCGCGGGGGATGGGGGGGTGGGATATTTAGACTGGGACTAGTAGGGTTGCTGCCCTCCACGTAGTAATACCAAAAAAACCAAACTGTGACAATAATTTGGAAATATGAATTATGTATAATAAATAATTTTGTCAGCGTTCCAATACGTGTTGCATCTTCTTAAACAAATAATACATAAACTTACAGCAATTACTTTAAAGTCTATAACACCATAAAAAAGAATGTGTTGCACATTCATCCTTTCAAACACAAACTACACTCAAGAGGGAAATGAAATTTTCTTTTTATTTATTTTTTACTTTTTAATTAATAAGCTTAAAATTCATATACATACTGGGGGGGAAGAACTAAAAGACATAGTATCTCAAAATTGTTTTATAAGATGGCAGTGACAATATAAAAATTAGCAACACTATGAGTTCCCTCAGTATGGGGGACAGGGAGAACAAATTAGACCACTTCCTCCTCTCCTATTTTGGAAATAATATCACGTATCTATTGTCTGACAGAATTCATCGCTGCCCCCCTCCTCAGCTTCTCATTTTCCTATTGGAAGAGGCATGTATTTCGTAAGAACCACAAATCTAGATACAAATCTAGATACAGAGCCTTGATAATTCCATTAGGCTGGGCTGTTACTATATACTTCTGTATCTTTGTATTCTCTGGGCTATTTCTGCTTATACTTAATCATTATAAGTTCACAGAACCCTCCTTAGGTTCCAATTCTTTACATGTTTCCTCAGATGAACCATGGTAGATCTGATTAATCTTGTTGAGTTCTTCCTGACATCTTACAGAAAATCTCTCCAACATCTCCTTGAGTTTCTTGTTCCGCACTTTCCTCCCAGCCTCTGATTTGCTCTCACACTCCACTATGCCGGAGTTTTCAGGACTCGGCTGGTCCTCTGGGACTTCCATAGAGATGCTTTGGTCTTTCGCTTTGTGTAATAGGAGGCTCCTGTGGGGGCTTGTTGGTCTTTACTTGAGATGTTTTGCTGCCAACCATTGGTTTCCCCTTTGATACATCAACTTTATAGGCAGTTGGTAAAATTGGAGTTAGCATCTTTGATGGGGTGGAGATGGATATTGACTTATCCAGGCCATGAGAGAGCTGTGAACTGTTACTAATGTCAGGGGAGGTCAAATCAGCGCTATAGGCTTGAGTCTTTAGCTTATAGTTGGACGGTCGACTCACAGGGAGAAATAAATTAAGAGGCTCGACAGAAGTATGGAGGAGCTGCAGTGAGTTCTTCAGTTTCTCCAATGTAGAAGGAATATTTGTTTGTTCCCCCAAAAGAGATGTTCTCGGAGAGTATGTAGGATAAACCCGTTCTATTTTCTCTGACACCTTGGTCTTGCTTGAGCTGATATGCAGTCTTTTGTCTGCATTCCGGAGTAGGCTTGGGTCATTGCCAACTGTGTTAAAGAAGGCTCCAGATTCAAGGCCATAAGCAGGAGATTTCTTACTTGTAATCACTGGAATTAATGTCTTAACAGTTTTGTCTATGAAGACTCCGGTTGTCAAGATTTCAAAGGAGGATAAAAACTTCCGCATTTTCAAAAGTATTGAGGGAATTGTTGGCTGGTTGAAAGTTAGAACTCTCCTCCCAGAGGGAATATATGGGAGACTTTCAACTCTCTCAGGGTCAATATGATGAACTTCTACATGCAGAGGTTGATAGAGGGAGTAGAGAATTGCTCTTTTATTTATCCAAAGCCCCCCAGTTCACAGAATTACATCTAATAAACAATGCAATTTGATGGTTTTGCAATCTGCGACACAGCTTCTTACCTTCTTCACTATTTGTTCCCCCTGGAAAGCTGTATGTCCTGTGTTCTTAAGCCAGGAGGTTTGTTGTTTATTTTTGGTACAATTAAAGCCTCTTCCCCTTGTATGATTGGGGGGGGTAAGGGGTGCAGGGTCTCTGGAATTAAGGAATTGAAGTTTTGCCTAAGGTGGTCAAGTTTATCAACACTGCTATTTAATTGCTGAAAAAATAGTCTGGGGATTGGGTCAGTTCCTAGAGCAGGGGTCCCCAGCCTTTTTGAGCCTGCAGGTTCCTTTGGAATGAAATTTTCAATCTGTATATTGAACACTCATGAACTTTTAAACATTTTAAAAAGAATTTTGTTGAAGAGGTTCCAGAACTCCGTTCCGGTGAGTTCCCCCAGGAAAAAAAGCCCTGCTGGCAATTCCTCACATTTAACTAGGTGGAACACCTCCCAAAAAGTTTACAAATCTCCAGCACTAGATTCTCCAAGTTACAGCTGTTCTGGCTGATGAGGAGGCTGGCTGACAAGCTTATTTCAAATCTCCCTCTTTTTCAAAGTTGGAATGGCTCCCTAATATCCAACAGCTTCTTGAATGGTGTTACACTCTTCCACTGGAACTCACAAATACAAAAAGGATTCTCAACATGGAACACTCCCCCGACAGGAAAGCAACCAATGCTCAATTTTTTTTAACATCAAATTGACTATATCCCATTCTAATAAAAATACCTACCCATTGTTCACTTGTAAATTATTCTCACCTTCAATAAACAGCTGGAAAAACCTTCCAAGATTCACAATTCCAGGGCAGTGATTCTCTAGGGCGATTGAATCACCCATCATTTTAAAAGTTGAATTGGTTTCCTGCAGGTATCTTATTCTACATCCTATTTCATCTTATTCCACATTTAAAGAGATATGTGCTATCATTAGCCATTCAGCAAAACATTAATACAACTTGACGTGACATTACATCCAATGTGTTACATCTCATACAAAACGGGTAAGAGGGACATTTGAAACGAGTTCATAAGCAGCCAAAACTTGGAGAATCCAGTTGTCTTTGGTAGATTTGTGTAAGGAATAGCTGCCATTAAGCCTTTATGTTGTTTGGGCTTATCACTTTCCTTAGACTGAAAGTTTTGGCAGGCCCCTGGCCCAGCCTGCTAAAAGCAATGGGCTTGTTTTAACTACATTCACCTGTGGTTTTTGGCTGTTAACAGAACCATCCTTGGGAGTCTCATCAATTTGTTTCAACCTACCAGTGCCAGTTAACTAAGTGTGTCCTGATTGGCTAATGGGTTCATGGGCTAAGGCAAGGACGTCTGAAAACCTGCCTTGTTCAGAGAGCTGGAAGCCGGATATTTTATCAACAGGTGATAAGAGGCTATGTCCTCTATCCTCCCAGATATGGACTGTCTGGCACAGGATGGACTTCCTCTCTCAAGCCTGCAGGCAAGAACCATGTGATGGACCTACATCTGATGAGCAAGCCAGCAAGCTTTAAATGTATAGCAAACAGCTTTTAGCTGAATGTAGTTCTTTTATTTGCCATTGCTTGTGCCTTAAGAGTGGCTCCTACCCAGGACACACCTGCCTAGCACGCACTGCATCCATTTTTGCTAATGCAACAACTACCAAACGTGCCCTTACTTCTGCTCCCTGACTTACAAGAAGGGTCCCATTATTCCCAGTTAGCAACTCTAAAGACAAATGTGAATTATTGCTGGGTTGCTGTGTGCTAGCCCCCAAATAGGGGTCCTTGTGTGGCACGACCAATGACTCACACAGGCTGGGTCAGTTAGAGAAAGTTATACTTTTATTGAATAAAAGGGGGAGATGGAAAAATTCCAAGGTTCCCAACTATGGTTGGGTACAGTCTGGTTTTACACATTTTCTACTTCCCTTTTAACATTCCCTATATGTAAATCACACTTAGCAATGCTAGCTGATTGGTTTTACAAATATACATACATCATTTCACTTCTACTTCATTGGTTACCATGTATCCTATACTTCATTTCCTCTATATCCTATATGTGTCATTTATCTTATATCAATTTAGTGCAAGCGCAAAGCACAATTGCTTGTTTTGCCATTTTGTGGTTAACTTGTTTTTCACTTATGTTCTTTCTACTTCCTTGTATATCAAAGTTTCAGCTACTGCTAAAAGCCTCTTATTGCAAGCTTACTGTTACCCTCCAGCTGGCTAAACACAAACTGTACCCAAAAAGCAGAACTTTTTAAAATATATATATTTATTGGATTTTTATGCTTAATACACATACACATAAACCATTAGAAGCATTTCTCAATACATCACATTGACCAAACAACTTAGTTGTACATACTCAAGTTTTTAAATTCTATCTATTCTTATACTAACCACCTTTAATTTTGCTTTGCATCACTCATAAACCTCCACATTTACTCTAGTCAGCATAAATATTATCTGCATAAATATTATCTGCATTCTCTGCTTTCCTACCATTACTCTTTTTCTTATCTATATATCCCCATCTACTATATTTAACCACATAATTCTTTCTAATTTATAGGACACACAATCACACCTAGAGTACTCACATCATTGGCCTCTTTAAGAACTATATAGATACCATCACAAAGACAATTCATAAGTCAAACCAACATACCCATAAGTCTTAAACAATATCAACCTCATATTACTACTAAGACTATTAAGGCACCCAATAAATTTCATGTTTACTAATAATAATGTGACAAAAATAAAACTACGCCTACAGAAATATATTCTTACACCTACCTACATCAACCTCATATTACTACTAAGACTAAATAAATTTCATGTTTACTTATAATAATGTGACAAAAATAAAACTACACCTACAGAAATATATTCTTACACCTACCTATAACTACCACAACTATTTCAAACACAGTCCACAACAGCGATAATTACTACATATCATCCCTACCTTAAATACTCTCACAAAAATAAATTATATAACAGTGTAACACACGTAACAATCTCTTTGATCATATTACTACAATTATTACTACCATTGCAGCAATAGTTTTCATCTCCAATTTATGGTTAAATTATCAACACAAAATTTCAAATACAAACAACTCTCCCATCACACCAGCACTAATTAATTCATTACATCCATCTTTCAGGCTACCTAACAACAATACAAAGACCAAATTTCATTTCCAATTAGTTTAAAGTAAACTTATCCAAACAAACAAAATTACAAGTACTTTTATAACAGCTATCACACCACCACTAATTAATTCAATGCAGCCTTCTTTTAGAATCCCCAATAACAGAGTAAGGGGGAAAAAACCATGAACATCTTGTTAATTTACAAAGACAATCCTTGCAATGATCTTCCAGTTCCTTTCTTTTTGATTTTCCCCATTCTCTTCCATGTGTCGTCGATCCTTATATTCCTGCTTTTTCATTTCCAAATTATCTCCTCCATAATCCCTGATATTTAATTGCTTGACACCATTAGACTTCTTTACTCCTTTCTTTAATTTTTTTCCTCTGATTGGCTTCTTGCTTTTACTCCAAGGTGAATTTGGCAAACATTTTTTTATTGCTCCTGGTTTTAATTTCCTATGTTCCTCCAAAACATTTTTAGATATATCTGCCTCCTGAATCTCTTCTTTTATAGGTGAAGGCTGAATAACCTGCAATTCTTTCTCCTGCTCTAGTTCCTGTGCCTCACCCCCCCTTAGCGTTTCTTTTATTATTTCTTTATCTTCCTTCACCTCCAACACTTCATTCTGGGGTTTCCTCAGAACGTTCTCACAGGCTAATTTGAAAGCTTGCTTTACGTTTTCTACCAAGATTTTTTGAAACTGTTCCCATGTGAGCTCACCAACTTTAATATCTGCATCCATCTCCTCATACAACTCTTCAATCCATCTGGTTCAAATATATTCCAAAGTATTATGATTCTTAAAGGGTAATGGTACTTTTAGCAGAAAATTGTCTCTTACCCCCTTCAAGTTAGTCAAGTCATTCCCAAACAACTTTCCACAGCCGGTTTTCCAAAAAACAGAACCTTGATCAGTAGACAAGGCCTAAATGTTTTACTGCTGACCACCTAGGGCAATTCTGGATTGGCTTTTCCCTTACTGTTTTACGAAACCCACGCTGGAACAGGAATTCCCCTTTGCATTGCATGCTGCTTTCACTTCCTTTTATCATCGGATTTTATGGTACCCTCCACACTGTATGCTGCTTTCGCTTCCTTTGATCATCGGGTTTTATGGCACCCTCTGCATAGATTTATGGCCATTCGGGGTGACTTTGCAGTCAGTATGCGTTGCCCTGAGGTATTTGAATGTCGTTTTGAGCTGCAATTTTTCTTCCCAGTTGAGAAAATATGGAGCGAATGCTAGATGCAGAATCACCCCTAAAAGAGACACTGCCGTCGCTGTCCTCTCCTAATGTCTGACTGCTGATTTCTTAGGCCTCTTGTTTTCAGATCAGGGCTTCACTTATCACTTACCAAGCCTCAATATCCAATAAGTATCAATATGCGTCCCACAGCTGCAGGAGACATCCCACTGCTTGCTTGCAATATCCCTGTTAGATTCTGACAAAACTAAATGTGCCTTCTGCATGCCATTGTAAAGCTCTTACAAACTGTGTGTGGAGGGGAGAGGAACAATGCTCCCTCTAAGCTATGGAGTCTTGTGAGCAAACTCAGTTTAGGGCGTGAATCCGCAGCCTAACCGGAGTAAAGTCCACTCCCTTGATTCCAGTTGGGCTCAGGCTCAAAGAAACCGCCCTTAAAGCGACTGCAGCCCTTAGGAGCGCCAGAAACCCGTCGCCGCTCTAGGCTTCCTGTAAGCCCTTTCCCCTCTTTTTGTCCAGGCGGAACTAATCGTGCGTCTCCGTGAGCGCAGACTTGCAGACTTGTTCAGAAAGGGTGCGAAGTAGTCGATCGGCTGCCTTTTGGCCCGACGGAAGTTAGACGATCCGAGGAGGGAACGACGCCTTTCGCTGTGTTATTACAGGTCGTTTTCCAGGGTAGGTGGAGGATAGGGTTTCTAGGGGAAATGGAAGGGGGAGGCAGGGTTCCAAAGTTCAGGAAAGGGGCGTGATTGGCGGCTCTGGGGTGGGAGGACGGAATGTCTTCTGTTCTGATTGTCTGTAGCGAATAGGGGAGCTCAGCTGGCTGGAGAAAGTGGCAAAAGGACAACCCGGGAGTTGGAAACTTCCAGTATGAAATCCTGGTCTAGCCATGAAATCTGGGTGGTGTTAGGCAAGCCTTTTGTATCCTGTTGGTCAATGGCCCCTTTCCAGCGCTCCCTGAAAGGCAGTTTTTCTGGATGGCTTGAATGTCTTCCGCGAGGCTAATAAAAAGGCGGAAGCCTTCTTTAACTTTTGTGTAAAGTCCTAGGTTCGCACATGGAGACTTGAACTAGGACATGCTAAGTTGACGCTTTTATTGTACTCAGGGGTCATTTCGTAGAAAAAGAGGTGCAGGAGCTCATTAGCATAACTCATTTGCATAACTCATTTGCATATGCCACACCCCCTGACATCACCGGAAGTGTGTCAGAAGGCAACACCCACCACTCAGGCTCCACTGGACTCTTTTGGATTGCTAGTTTTTTTGGGGGGGTGGATATGCAGATCTGTCCTCGCAGAGGAGGGAGAGCTTGTACCTGAATAAAACTTGGTCTTAAAGGTGCCACTGGACTGTTTTGGGATGGGGGGCCCCACTGCAACTTACCTGGCTGCTTCTTGCTCTGACTGAGGGCTGCTGGGAGCAGGGGGTGGGGCTTGTTGCATGTGCCCACCCCCTGGGCTCTTTACTGCCGGAGCTCCGCTCCTGTGCGCTCCTGCAGGAAATGACCCCTGATTGTACTTCACAACAAGAGAACACACAGGGCCTGGCAAGGGCCAACTATATACACTCCCCCCCCACACACACACACACAGTTCCATTGGGGGGTTTGAATTTCCCTCCAAGGTCCTATTGGAGGACTCAGGGTGGTCTAGGATCCTTGGTCCCTATTGTGTTTGGAACCAAGCTAAGGACTGAGGCTGCAGACCCCTGGTGGCGGTCCGTGGACATAACACTTTGAGCGCTTGGAAACCTTCCTAGTCTGATTGAAGCTTCCAAATTACCCGAACTCGTTTGGGCACGCACTTGGGATTTTTCTCTCCCTCCCTTATAGGTGCTAACAACAGTACAGAGGTAGGTGCCGGGGGCAGAGGGAATAGTGTGTGTTGTTCTGGTCACAAAAAGGATACTGCAGAGGTGGGAAAAGTACAGAAGAGGGCAAGCGTAATGGTCGACGGTTTGAGCATCTTTCCTATAAGGAAATAGGGTTGCCAAGCCTATCTTCGCTGGGAGCGGGGGGCTCCCGGCCGGCGTCTTGTGTGCACGCAACGCACGCACGTCACCGGAAAGTGACGGGAGGACGCCAGGCACGCTGGGGGTGGGGCCACAGCCATACAAGGGAAAACCATAGCATCTAGCGCCTTTTAGTTTAGAAAATAGATGGTCACGGGGAGCCATGCACAAGTTTATCAAATGATGCAGGAGGTAGAGAAAGTGGATGATAACTAGAACTCGGGGTCACCTCATGGATCTATACGGAGGCATTATAATATTGGCCGTTTCATTCCCAGTCCTTTACCTAATAATCCACAGACTGAGGGTGATTCTGCATCTAGCATTCGCTCCACATTTTCTCAACTGGGAGGAAAAAGTGCAGCTCAAGACCACATTCAGATACCTCGAGGCAACGCCATACTGACTGCAAAGTCACCCCTGAACGGCCATAAATCTATGCAGAAGGTACCATAAAACCCAATGATCAAAGAAGGTGAAAGCAGCATGCAATGTAGAGGGGAATTTCTGTTCCAACGTGGGTTTCGTAAAACAATGGAGGGAACAGCAGGGGGTTTGTTCTGGTGTGCTTCACTTTATACTTGCCAACACTGAACTTAATTGTAATTGTTAAAAAGGTGACTCAGAATCAACTTCCAGATAAACTTTCGGGGGTAAGCTGGTCTCAGAAGAACCAGAAAAAAGGGGGTGGGGGGGACTCAAAGTGGAAACTCGAGGCACAAAAATGCACGTGGAAAGCAGGGGATAAACCGAAGCAGTGTAGGGCCAGAACTGATGGGGAAAACCCATGTGGAAAAGCCTGGAGATGGGGAAATTGCATCCTCCCTTGCAGACTTGTAGGAAAGCATGAATCAAAGCAGATCTGGGAAAAGTCATGGCAGACAGGCCCTCACAAAGGTCAAGAGATGCCGGGCCACTTCCATTTTTGAGCCCCCTCTCCACTAAATTAGAAAATGAAGACGTGCGAAAACAATGTGGTCTGTAGGGTAGCGAAGAGTCGGACTCGACTGTGCAACTGAACAACAACAGTAGTATTGTATTTTAAATCTTTACATTTATTTAATACAATAAGAAAAAGAACATTGTAACACTCTGTAATAAACGTTCCCATTTTTATTCAACATGTGATTTTCTAGCTTTTTTTGGTGGAAATTCACCAGTTAAATTGGAAAAACCTAGTTTTCTTACAATGTCATAGTTTTATGTTAAGCATTGCAAGGCCATTCAAATTATCTTGTCCCATAGTTGAACAATAGTAATTGTTAACCTGTTTCAGTACATTGAGTGACTGTTCACCCGAAGCTACTGATGCAGGTAAACACAGAAAAAAATTCTGAATGCAACAGTAACATTAGAAATCACACCAGAAAGTCGCAAGTTGGAGTATTTCTTGAAGTAATTAATTTGGCTTACAATTCAGTTTAAAGTGTACAGAATGTATTCGCTTGAGGAAAATCATCTAATTTAACAGATCCAGTGATATTTCTCTTGCGTACTTCCTTTGGAATTTTTCTGCTGATGAACGTAGACCTTTAGTACTGAGGTCATTAAATGTCCAGAGAAACTCAAACAGGTTACAAATTATATTGGGTGACTCAAACCGCCTTCTAAGACCTGCTATTATTGAGTCAACAATAACAAAGAAGACATTGATTCTACAACGTTGTTCAATATCAGAATCATTACAGAGTTTGTGGCTGCAGGTAAAGTGAGACGATGTACCAATATTCTGACTCAGTGCTACCAATTTGGCCTCCTTCAAGATCATAAGAACATAAGAACATAAGAGATGCCAATGTTGGATCAGGCCAAAGGCCCATCCAGTCCAACACTCTGTATCATACAGTGACCAGAAATACCAGTGCCATCAGGAGGTCCAGCAGTGGGACCAGGACATTAGAAGCCCTCCCACTGTTGACCTCCCCCCCCAAGCACCAAGATGACAGAGCATCACTTGCCCCAGAGTCCCTATCTATACCTTGTGGCTAATAACCACTGATGGACCTCTGCTCCATATGCTTATCTAATTCCCTTTTGAAGCCGTCCATGCTTGTAGCTGCCACCACTTCCTGTGGCAGTGAATTCCAAGTGTTAATCACTCTTTGGGTGAAGAAGTACTTCCTTTTATCCGTTCTAACCCGACCGCTCAGTAATTTCATGGAGTGCCCACGAGTTCTTGTATTGTGAGAAAGGGAGAAAAGTACCTCTTTCTCTACCTGCTCTTTCCCATGCATAATCTTATAAACCTCAATCATGTCAACCCTCAGTCGTCGTTTCTCCAAGCTAAAGAGCCCTAAGCGCCTTAACCTTTCCTCATAGGGAAAGTGTTCCAACCCTTTTATCATTCAAATTGCCCTTTTCTGTACTTTTTCCAAAGCTATAATATCCCTTTTAAGGTGTGGTGACCAGAACTGCACACAGTATTCCAAATGAGGTCGCACCATTGATTTATAAGATCGCATCCCACTGTTCACAAGCTTGCTGAATATCAGCAGTGAGGCTTTCATTGTTACCCCTCTCAACATCAAGCGTAGCATACATGCTTCAATCACTAGATTAACCTGGTGGATCATTGTAAGTAACTTAAACCACAGGGATGTCATTAGAACAAATTCAATTTTTGACATGTATTTCTGGATAGAAGTCAGTTTGAGCCTGTGCAGTGAGACTGAGATATTCCAGTTCACTTAAAGCCTTTCTTACTTCACCCATATGATGTGCAATGGGTCTTACTCCTTCAATCCTTGCAGAACATCTCGTTTTTGACAGTGAAACAGGAAGATGTTGCTTCAAGATTTCCCACCTTTGAGGACTGCTACTAAACAAATTGTACATTTTGCTGTATTCTTCCAGAGTTCTTGACTGCCTCTTTACATGATTCAGCATGGTCAACACCTACAAGGTTTAACGTGTGGTTTCCACAGAGAGAAAGAGCTGTTCTTTCAAGAGCAATCCATGAAAAGAGCTCTCTCAGCCCCACCTACCTCACGGGGTGTCTGTTGTGGGGAGGGGAAGGGGAAGGAGGTTGTAAGATGCTCTGAGATTCTGAGTGAAGGGCGGGGTATAAATCCAATCCCTTCTCCTTCTTCTCGCAGAGAGCCAGCATGGTGTAGTGATTAACAGCAGCAGACGGGGTTTGATTCTCCACTCCTCCTCCCCATGAAGTCTGCTGGGTGACCTTAGGCCAGTCCAGGGCTATTTTTGGGCAGGAATGCACAGGAACGGAGTTCCAGCTGGCTCCTGAGTTGGCCACGCCCAGCAGGAGCTCATTAGCATAACAGGCCACACCCAACAGCAGGAACTCATTAGGATTGGCTACATTAGGGGTGTGTGGCCTAACATGCAAAGGAGTTCTTGCTACAAAAAAAGGCCCTGGGTTTTGACAACAAACAAGGTAAACAGAATAAGAAGCAAAAGGTGGGTGTGGCTGGATGACCACACTTCTGGTAACATGTGGGTGTGGCCTAATGTGCTAAGGAGCTGTGCTGTCAGGGGTGTGGCCCAATATGCTAATGAGTTCCTGCTGTTGGGTGTGGCCTAATATGCTAATGAGTGTCTGCTGTTGGGTGTGGCCTATTATGCTAATGAGTTCCTGCTGGGCTTTTTCTACAAAAAAAGCCCTGGGCCAGTCCCAGTTCTCTCTGAACTCTCTCAGCCCCACCTACCTCAAAAAGTGCGTGTCGTGGGGAGGGGAAGCCTATTGCAGTAGTTTAAGTTTTTTCAGAGGTGGGAGCAGGTTGAGAAATCCCTGGAACATGTGATAGCCTTCCTGGTCCTAACCACTACAATGGTGGTGGATTATTTTATTTTTTTGATTTAAAGATGCTAATAAGCAGTTTGTTTAATAATTTAGTACTTTCTAGAGATCGAGTGTGATGTAGTGGTTATAGTGCTGGGCTGAGAAGAGGGAGCTCTTGGTCCATATTCCCTAGGTTCGGCAACCTCTAGGTGGTAAATGAAAAATAAACAATAACAACCATGATATAGTTACAAAAAGTCAATTCAATTTTTCATGTGTTTGATAAATATTAATACATGTCTGTGAAATCACATGGACACACACATCCTTCACAATAAGAATAATCCAGTGACATAATCCTCTTCTCTGTTGTAGGAGATCGCCTGGTCCTCTTCACCTCAAGCGTCATCCAATGCAAATAAAGTGCAATAGCCAATAAAATATTCTTAGTGTCCTTCTTATTCTTATCTCCAAATTGCATGGAAAGTCACGATTCCTTGGACAGACTTGCTCAAACACCTGTTTCAATAAGCTTTCCCAGAGCAAATTTGTGTAGACCTTACTCTTCTTACTCAGTTTCTTGGCTGCATCTTGTCTCGCATAGGCATGAATAGCTCTAGACTCATAACGGCCGCATGTAATCCTTATGTTGCATGTAATAAGGATTACCTGTGGCAATTATGGTTTTAGAGCTATTCATGCTTATGCGAGAGAAGGTACAGCCAAGGAACTGTGTATGAAGAGCTTTTGTAAGGTCTGCATGAATTCTGCTGTGAGGAAGCTTATTGAAACAGGTACTTGAGCGACTTTTCATGCTACTTTGCTGTTCTACCCTTCCTTTTTGCAGGCTATTTTGAGAGCCAATTTGGTGATTCCCCACTCCTCCACCTGCAGCTGCTGGTGTGACCATGGGTCAGTCATAAGTTATTTCAGAGCTGTTCTCTCAAGGGCAGTTCTGAAAAGAGCTCTCTCAGCCCCACCTACCTCACAGGGTGTCTGTTGTGGGGAGGGGGAGGGAAAGGAGATTTTAAACCGCTCTGAGATTCCTTTGGGTAGTGAAGGGCAAGGTATAAATCCAATCTCCTCCTCTTCCTCCTCCTCCTTTTCTTCTTTATCTTCTTTTTCTTCTTCTTCGTCTTGAAGGGGCCATGTTCTCTGTGTTGGGCCACTGATAGAGTCTGAGAAGAACCTGATGTTGGTTGGGCCAAGTAGACGAGTGGAAAGGGTTGCATTTTTTTTTTGTCTTCCGCTAAACTGCAGAATAGCAAGTCTCCCTCTTTGTT
Source organism: Gekko japonicus (assembly GCF_001447785.1). Taxonomy (NCBI): domain Eukaryota; kingdom Metazoa; phylum Chordata; class Lepidosauria; order Squamata; family Gekkonidae; genus Gekko; species Gekko japonicus. The sequence continues at coordinate 44,854 of NW_015175397.1, read as the reverse complement.
CTCCCATGTGGCTTTCTAGCTCAGAGGCCCCCAACTTTTTTGAGCCTACAGGCACCTTCAGAATTCTGTCACAGGGCAGTGAGCACAGTCACAAAATGGCTGCTGCAGGAGGCGGGGCCAACCACAAAATGTCAGGGAGCAAGATTATTTAATGCTAATTGTAACACATCAACATTAGTCAGAAGAAGCTCTGTTTTAACAAGACACCTTTTAATCTGCACAGCCAATCATAAACCCTGCTGGGCAAAAAGCCCCTCCTGGCATTCCATGGGTGCAAGGAAAGGTGTCAGCAGATGCCACAGTGCCCACGGGCCCCATGTTGGGGACCCCTGCTCTAGCTCAATTTTGAATGAGGCAAAATATTCCTCCCACCAGGCAACTTTCCATCGCCTCAGCGCCTTCTTTGAACGGTGCTACAACAACCCATGCAAAGTAGGCAACATCAGTCCGCACACCAGGGATCAGTATGGTTTTTGTCTGAGGGCCAAGAATGGCAGAGAAAGAAAGCTTGCCTAAAACAGATCCAAAGTTTGACTTCTGACATCTCAGTCTCTGGACTGCTGCAGTTTGCTCTCTAAACTTATTCCCAGACCCCCTACAGCTGATTGATAATCTGGTATCCCATTCTTCTCATCCTTGTCTTTCAGCTGTAGCGAGCTTGGCCATGTACCACTACTTGGCAGCCATCCTGGTGGGCCTCTATCTCCTGTTCCGATGGCATCGTGACAAGCAGAGCATAAGCAACTTGACAGAGAAGTACGTCTTCATAACGGGCTGCTGCTCTGGGTTCGGGAACCTCCTGGCCAGACAGCTGGATGCTCGGGGATTTCGTGTGTTGGCAGCTTGTTTCACACCTGAGGGAGCGGAGAAGCTAAAGGAGAATGCGTCGGAACGACTGCAAACCACCATCTTGGATGTCCGCAGCACGGAAAGTGTGGCCAGAGCCACAGAATGGGTTAAAAGCCAGGTTGGCGACAAAGGTTAGAATGGACGAATGCGGTGGTTCTCAAAGTTGTTGTGTTATCGGAGTAGCTCTTCGCTGACTGAGCGAACTCATTTTTCATTCCACCTGTTCTCCCAGGTAGCTTATGGCAAGGCTGTCACCGCTTAATCTTTACAGCAATTGGGATGGCAAATGTTGCATCCAAGTGGGGGTTTCATACGAGCACATAACCTTGTGTGCCTTGCTCCGGGGTGCAGAAAGAAACCTGTGAAGTGACGTGGTGGTTGTGTTCAGATGTGAATACTTCTAGCTGTGTGCCAAAATGGCACTGATCGGACCGGACCAAGTTGTCTGTCTTTGTGCATTAAGGATTGATTCCCAGCACCACTTTCCTCCCACTTGTACAAGATTGCTGCCACTTCTTCCAAAACCTGAACCCCAAGGTGGCAGCCCACGCTATTCGCAAGGGTCACCTGACCCCCTCTGGAAATGGCAGCATGGCAGGCTGTGGAGGGGAGGAGTTGTGTTCTGTGAGCACGACTCTGTGCATAATGCTTAGGATCCAGCCCTGTTGCTTCAGCTGAAACGCTATACCCTACTTGTGAACACTGCTAGAAATGTCTTCTCAGGATCCTGTATCAAAGCTGTAACGTTGGCAAGTAGCTGGCTATATCATTGGGAAGGTCTCCATGATAGAACAGATGTTGCCTCCTCTGCAGAAATTCATTGGTGGCATGGGAATGGGACCTAGAGAAAAAAATGTCCTACCTGTTTAGTTAATCGGAAGTAATTTACCAGGTGACATTATTTATTTCCATGCCATGAGAAGCTTAATCCACACATTTCCACACATTAGTAAAGGTAAAGATTTCCTTTGCTCGAAAGCCCGTCGAATCTGACTCTAGGGGGCGGTGCTCATCTCCGTTTCCAAGCGGAAGAGCCAGCGCTGCCCGAAGATGATTCCGTGGTCATGTGGCCGACATGACTAAACACTGAGGTGCTTGGAACGATGTTACCTTCCCACCAAAGCAGTACCTATTTATCTACTTGCAGTTTCTTGCTTTCAGTCCAGAAAGACGTTCAGTCTTTCCTTTTATTTTTAAAATGTAGTTCTGGCTGCAGCCGCTAGGGGTTCAGGGGAGTCTGAGCATAAGAAAAAACACTCTTGGATCATCTAGACTTCCCTTTCCCCAAGACTAAAGCAAACTTGCTTAACAATGACCAAGCCTGATATCTGCTAAAGTAATTGCTAGCCTGCAGGTCATTTTCTCCAATAGTCTAGCCTTTCTCTCTTCCTTTCCTTACACCCAGCTCCAGGCTTGTAGCTACGGTGGCTATTCAGGGCTCTGCCCCCTTTCTTAAAGGGACAGACCCACAAGATTTCACTTGAAAACCCCCTTTTTTATACATTTCTCGTGCCCATTCGGTACATGTTGGCCACCTCCTTTCCTTCGGCAGCCCCCTGAAAAATAAAATCCTAGTTACGAGCCTGCCCAGCTCAGCCAGTAGTTAAGGTACTGCAGCGAGATAAAACAACTTTTCCCTCTCTTAATTTCCCTCTCTCTTTCCCACACTTTTCTCATTCATTTCTGTCTCCCTTCACCTAATTTTTCTGTGTCTCCCTCCCTTATTTTCACTTCTTGGTCTCAAGATCTTCTCATCCCTCTCCTGCTTGGTGATGGAATGTATTTCTAGAATAGTACAGTAGCAAACCTTTATTAATATTATGAACAGAAGGCAAACCTGTTTTGGCGTTGCCTGGTGTGCACCAAGAAGGCAGTGTTCAACATATGTCTCCGTTGTGTCTCCGATCTCTCCTCCTCCCAGGGCTCTGGGGGTTGGTGAACAACGCAGGCATCTCCGTTCCGTCTGGTCCCAATGAGTGGATGACCAAGGAAGACTTCAAGAAGGTTACAGACGTCAACTTTTTGGGGATGGTGGATGTGACGATACACATGATGCCTTTGCTAAGAAAAGCCAAAGGGAGGGTAGTCAACGTATCCAGCTTCCTGGGGCGGGTCGCCGTCTTTGGAGGCGGCTACTGCCCTTCAAAATTCGCAGTCGAGGGCTTCTCTGACTGTCTCAGGTAATTGCTACGAGCTGTTACAAGCCCAAATCAATGGAGAAGTTGGGGGTGTGTGTGTGACAAAAAGGGTTACATTCGGTTGTCGTGGTGGTAGAGAAGAGAGAAACCCCGGTGCCCTTATTGCGGAGGTCCCTAACATTTTCAAGCCTGTGGACACCTTTGGAATTCAATGTTGTTAGCAGTGGCTCCTAATCGAAGGCCTGGTGGAAGAGCTCCGTCTTGCAGGCCCTGCGGAACTCTAAAAGGTCCTGCAGGGCCCTGATGTCTTCCGGGAGCTCATTCCACCAGTATGGAGCCGCTACTGAGAAGGCCCTGGCCCTAGTAGAGGCCAATCTGGCATCTTTTGGTCCAGGGAGAGTCAGGCAGTTTTGGGACCTCGACCTCAGTGTTCTCTGGGGAACATGCGGGGAAAGGTGGTCCTTCAAGTAGGCAGGCCCCAACCAGTGTTCCCTCTAAGCTGAGTTAGTGTGAGCTAGCTCACAGTTTTTTAACCTCCAGCTCACTCATATTTATCTTAGCTCAGGAAGGAGGGCTCCAGAACAAACTAATTTATGCAGCAGCCAGATCACTCGCTCACAACTTTAATGTCAGTAGCTCACAAAGTATAATTGTTGCTCACAAGACTCCACAGCTTAGAGGGAACACTGGCCCCAACCCATATAGGGCTTTAAAGGTCAAGACCAGCACCTTGAAGCGAATCCAGTATGCTGTCGGCAGCCAGTGCAGTGCCTTCAGCACAGACTGGATGTGCTCCCGCACAGGGAGACCCATCAACAGCCTGGCTGTTGCACCATTTTGCACCAGCTGCAGCTTCTGGATTTGCGACAAGGGCAGTCCCATGTAGAGAGCATTACAGTAGTCCAATCTTGAGGTGACCTTCGCTCCCGCCATGGAGATCCTTGTGCTGTGGTGGCAGCTGCTGCCAAGGCAGTGTTTTTTTAAAATTTGCACAGCTGATGAAATGTCTAGGGGCCGATCAGAAGGCTTGATGGGCAAAAGCCCCATATGGCCCTGCCCACTTTCTAAAAATACTTGGTGGGCACCAAAGGGGTTGGTTGACACTATGTCGCCCACAAGGCGCCATGCTGGGGACTCATGCCTTATTGGAATGCTCGCCAAACCTGCCTTCTTGCATTCAGTTCAGAACGCTCTGTCTGGCTTGTAGAATAGCTATTGCAGCCTAATTTAAACTAGGTAGAAAAGGATTCCAACCTGTAGTAGTAGATGCTTCTTGATACCTATGTTTGTTAGCTGGTTCTGGTGGCTTTCCAGATCTCAGTTCTTCTCTGTTAGAAGTAACACAAAGAAACTTTACTTGCAGAGATGCAATTGTATTCATCTGTTGCAGCCAAATGAATAGCGGCTCAAAGAGGAACAAAATTTATTCTGGCCTAAGCGTCATTACTCCTGCCAACCTAGCAGTTCGAAAGCAAGAAATTGCAAGTAGATAAATAGGTACCACATTGGGGGGGAAGGTAACAGCGTTCCGTGCGCCTTGGTGTTTAGTTATGCCGGCCACTTGACCACGGAAACATCTTCGGACAGCGCTGGCTCTTCGGCTTTGAAACGGAGATGAGCACCGCAACCCTAGAGTCGGATTCGACTGGCTTTCGAGCAAGGGAACCTTTACCTTTTAAGCGTCATTAAAGCAGCGCTCACTCCATTTTATTTCACTTCATTTGTACCTCACAACAACCCTGTTTGGGGGGGGGGTAGGCTGAGAGAGTGTGACTGGCCCAAGGACACCTGGCAAGCTTCCGTGCAGATTCAAACTTGGGTCTTCCAAATCCTAGCCCAGCACTCTAACAACTGCATCATGCATGAAAGCTTACATTTATTAGCCTGCATGGTGTAGTGGTTAAGACTGGCAGACTCTAATCTGGAGAATCGGGTTTGATTCCACACTCCTTCACATGAAGCCAACTTTATGACCCTGGATCAGTCACCGCACATTCAAAGCTCTCTCAGCCCCCCCCAATAAAAGTCTAGCTCACCCTCTAGTGATCCATAACGCTAAAAGAATTAGAACTTAAGGCTGCCAGACATTCTTCAGATCTCCTAGCTATACTACGCACAATGGCATACAATAACAATTAATTATTATTATTACGCGTACATTTATAGCAGATGTGCTTATTCTAAACATTACAAGCAACAGAACAAATGGGAATAAGGAGGTTTTGCAAATGATATCCAATCAATGTGAAATTAGTTCATTCAAACATCATTCCTAGTTGTTGATGATGGGTAGAGTAGGGTCAGGGGTCGTTTCCTGCAGGAGCGCACAGGAGTGGAGCTCCGGCAGTAAAGAGCCCAGGGGGCGGGCACATGCAACAAGCCCCACCCCCTGCTCCCAGCAGCCCTCAATCAGAGCAAGAAGCAGACAGGTAAGTTGCAGAGCCCGCCCGCCCCGGCCCCCTGGTCCAAAACAGTCCAGTGGCATCTTTAAGACCAAGTTTTATTCAGGTACAAGCTCTCCCTCCTTTGTGAGGGCAGATCTGCACGTTCCCCCCCCCCAATAGCTAGCAATCCAAAAGAGTCCAGTGGAGCCTGAGCAGTGGGTGTTGCCTTCTGACGCACTTCCAGTGATGTCAGGGGGTGTGGCATATGCAAATAAGTTATGCGAATGAGTTATGCTAATGAGCTCCTGCACCTCTTTTTCTGTGAAATGACCCCTGAGTAGGATTGTCATACAATCAAAGCTCATCACAAGGGTTGAGACCACAAATGAATTAACATGACTCACCCTTTCAATATGTCGATTAGTTCGGCTTGTGTGCCGTACTGCATCTCAGTTGCTCAATCCAGTTAAACCAGAGTACTTTGCATTAAATTGGTGGCTGGCCATACTGTGGGACATGAAAGTGGCATAGATAATTCTAACCCCTTTACTCATATATGTAATTTCCACTTGATAATTGAAGGGCAGAGGCATTTGGCCTGTATACAAAGTGGGTATGCCCTGATCTGAATGTTGATCTTGTCAGATCTCAGAAGCTAAACGGGGTCAGCCCTGGTTCGTACTCGGATGGGAGACCACCAAGGAAGTACAGGGTTGCTACGCAGAGGCGGACAATCGCAAACCACCTCTGAATGTGTCTTGCCTTGGAAACGCTATGGGGTTGCCATAAATCATCTACAATGTGATGGCAAAAAAACCCAAACTGTAGAGTGGGTGTAGGAAGCCATATTCATTTGGTTTCTTACACATGACCTTTAAGGGATTACTCCACTTCCACTCATATTCCCATGCCAGTGAAACACATCATCTTTAACTGGGCTGCAGATCAAAAGGTTAAGGGATTGCTTGAAGGCACCTAGGTGATAGGTTCTACCCAAAGTTACCAGCTGGACCTTCTGAATTGCAGGCGTTGACAGCAAGCAAAGGAAGGCCATGGCTTCCTGTCCTTTTTTTTTTTTTTGCATTTTGTTTTGTTTTATTGAAGAACTGAATTTCAAATAAAGATTACCATTTTAGCTAGTAATACATTGTTGTGTATTAAGTTCTGTGTTGAGCTTGAGTCCTGGACAGGATTGTAAGTCCACCAATCAGAGCTGCACAATGTTATGGAGGGAAGCACTCTAATTGGACCTTATATGTAAACAGAGATTGGTTGTTATGTGACATGTGGGTGTGGCTACCTAAGCCCAAACTGTTTAAAAGAGAGCCTGTTGCTCTATGTTTTTGTCTCGTTCTTGATTTCTTCTGACTTGTAAATAAAAGCTGATTCACTGTTCACAAGCTGCGTTGGGTCTCGTACCTAACATATATACATATATACATCACAATTTCTTATTTTTTTTTGATAGATGTACATATACATTTTAATTGCTTTAATAATCTACAATAAGAGCTTCTTTTCTTTCTTATATCTTTTCAGTTCTTCTATCTTCTCAGTATTAACCTGTGCTGCATTTTAAGTATTTTAAGCAAAACTTTTCAACATAACCACAAAATTAAGATAAAATACACAGGCTCGAAACCAATCATAGTACTTCTTACTCTATTCTTCTTTGAACCTGAGTTCAGTCTGAGGGAGTCCCATGAGCCGAAAGGACTTAACCTTTCACCCAAGGACTGTTAAAGGGAGGGCACATACCTGCATTCACTTGCCGCTACCCGGTCGCCCTACTTCAGATATAACAAGGGCAGTCCTCAGAGAAAAACATGAATGCTTGTTGTTTAAAAAGAGTCTATATGTTCATCCAACTCTTCTCGGTCTTCAGAAAGACAGATTCTGGTTGCCTTAAACGGAGTGGGAGGTGATCTTGTTTTCCTTTTGTTGTCTGTCTTCTCCCATAGCTCACCAGGTGATTTATTTAAAGCAGCCAGCAACTGCTCTCCAGATGCCTGGTCAAAAGCTGTGTAAATCACCTGCTTATATTCCACACAGAGTTTGCCCATATTCAGCCAATGATACTTGATGTCTAACTCTCAGAGTTTAGTCGTAATTGGTCTCAACTCCCTTCTTATCTTAAGGAATTCTGGTGGAAGATCAAGGAACACCTGTATCTTTACATCTTGATATTCCAAACCAGTTCCCCCCCCCCTTGCCTGTGTTAATATCCATTGTCTGGTTTTGAAGTCCTTGAAAACTACACCAATGTCTCGACAATAAACTGAAGTATTCGCTGTTTCCTCTTGTCATAAGTCCACCCAATAAGCCTTTTGAATTAAAGGAGCCACTCCTTCCTCCAGATTTAAACCTCCAACCAGCCAATTAGCAATAAATTTTTTTAATTCCGTTCCTTCTTCAACATTTGGTTTAAATCCTCTGAATTTCAGATGTAGCTCACAGGAACGATAATCCAAAGAAAGAATGCATTCTCTAGCCCATAAATCAAGGGAGTTGCAGGCAGTTTGTTTCTCCAACGCAGATGCCTTCTTTAAAGCATTATCAGCTGTTTGCTTAGTTTGCTTAAACTGTTCTTCTAATTCATCCATACGCTGGAATGCTGGTTTCAAGCATTTCTACAATGTCCCTTCTTAACTCTTATCATTGTTTAGCCAAGGCTTCTAAAAGAAAGCTTGTTGTAAGAGTAGTCCCTTCCTTATCAGTATTTCCTGAGTCCATTGTGGAGGAGGTTCCAGCTTCAGCTTGAGCAAAAACTCTGTCAAAGAAGGTATATTATCCATTTTTTGCTTTGCCTTCTGCTTCCCCTCCTTATCTTGCCTCGGAGGCATGTTTTCAGAATCTCGAATAGCTTCAAAAGGGCTGTGTATAGAAAAATTGCGTTCTGCTTTCTATATCCACATGCCTTCTCCAGTGATGTCTTTTGATAACATGCCGTGTCTTGTTTCCTGTTGCAAGCCAAATGGTGAGGCCACATGGCCTCAATAGCCATGCCATAAACCCACATTCATGCCAAACACCAGACCTCATGGCTACACTTTCTGGCCCACTTGCGACCAGTCGCATACAAAATGAAGTAGCTGGAGTTTGGGTCAGCTGACTGCATGCAGGGTCTCCAAACTTCCAGCCAATCCCACAAACCTGATGTTAGCAACCATGGCAACCAACAATTGGGCACACCCATGCCCACTCGCAATTGGCTGATAGCCACATCTAATTTGTGAATGGAATTGGGGTATAATTGTTTTGATCCCTATGGGAGTGAGCTCTCTTGCTTAGCTCTCCCTTTCTCCTCTGTCAGTTTGTTTTATTGCACCTGAAATGCTGCCTCTTGAGAGACAAAGAGTTGCTTTGTGACTTGGAGCACATGGTGTGCAAAAATGGGATTTCCCTTCATATCCCTTGGTACTGGGACTATCTTGGCCTGAGGAATACTCCTGACGTGGTAACTATGAATCATTAATGTTTAGTTAAGGCAAACAGCCCTAGCCTTTGTTATTTTTGTAATCTTTGGTAGTCTATGCTAAGCTCTGTACTAAATAAAGATCCCTCTTATTGCTAAATTGTCTTTGATGTTGTAACTGAAATCCAAGGCTAAATCATGTGGCCTAAACGCTCACCATATATGCTACCATTGGAGAGGAAAGGTGTGCATCTCTGGAGTGAGTTGCTAAGGTGTTCTGTCCCAGATGCCAACTAAGGGTTTGGAATCTCTCCTTTAGGAAAGGCAGGGACTAGTGAAAAGAGGTTCTGGTGGCAAATTGTTCCGGAAACTAGAGAGGGTATAGACCATCTCGTGGTTTGTTGTTTAATGTACTAAAAAGTACAGGATTCCCTCCCATTCTTGGACTGGCCTGGGTGGGCAAATCCCTGTACAGGCTGAACATAATAAATTAAGAGGGAACAGACTGCAAACTGCGGGTAATAGCTACCAACCACCACTGGTCATAGCCCCACCCACTTCCTGTCCTATTGATGAGCACTTTACAAGTTACAGTTGGGCAGAGAATCCTGGGTGAAATGGACCTTATTCTGATATGCCAGGGCTCTTCTTAATGTTATGTTCTTAGCCTCTCGAGCAATGCTCCCTCTAAGCTGTCGAGTCTTGTGAGCAAAAATTCTACTTTGTGAGCTACTGGCATTAAAGTTGTGAGCCAGCTATTTGGCTACTGCATAAATTGGTGTGAGCCAGAGGCTAAAAAACTGAGCTATCTCACACTAACTCAACTTAGAGGGAACACTTCTCTTGAACCATTCATATGTTCAAAGAACCATGGGGACATAATGCTTCTCGGTTGTCTTGGTTTTCAGACGTGAGAGTGCATGCTTTGGATTGAAGGTCTCCATTATAGAGCCAGGCTTCTTCAAAACTGCTGTCACTGATGAAAAGATCTTGATCAACAACTTCAAGAGCCTTTGGGAACGGCTCCCAGATGAAACCAAGAGAGTGTATGGGGAATCTTTCCTAGAGGGAAGTGAGTAGTACCATCCTCCCATCTTTCTGAATTTTGGTGCTTCTTTAAGCACACTCGAAAGAGTTTTCTTTTTGGAAGCCACCTAGTAAAGTGTCAGTGAATGGGATTGCTATGTGTTCTGCACCTAGTAGTTGTAAAATATCAATGAATGAGTTTCCTGTGTGTTCTGCATCTAGTAGTTGTAAAATATTGATGAATGAGATTGCTGCTTGTTCTGCAGCAAAGTCTATGACTTTGGCTCACAGAATTCATGCTGATTTCTAAAGCATGCTCACTTATATGGAAGCTTGATTGTGTCCAAACACCCAAGTGCATATGCTTAGGACTGCAACCTTACGCAATCAGAGCCAGCATGGTGTAGTGGTTAAAAGTGGCGGACTCTAATCTGGAGAACTGGGTTTGATTCCCTACTCTTCCACATTAAGCCAGCTGGGTGACCTTGGGTCAATCACAGATCACTCAGAGCTCTCTCAGCCCCATCTACTTCACAGGGTGTTTCTTGTGGGAGAGGAAGGGAACGTGATTGTAAGCCACTCCAAGACTCCTCTGGGTAGTGAAGAGCAGGGTATAAAACCAACTCTTCTTCTTCTTCAATTGAAATGCTTTGTGCCGAACTCAGATTTCACACCATTTGTCCCGCGGCTGCCTTTTGACCCGCAGCTTCCTCTGTTTTGCTCCGACTCAGCTCGATCCTTGATTTGCCAGAAGTTTCCTGTTGCCGTGCGGAAAAAAAGTGGGAAGGGGAGGGATTAAGAGAGCGAAGACGGGGGAGGAGGGAGGATACAGGAAGCCACAGGAAACCTCGCCAAGGAAATAAAACTCCAGGAGCAGATTGAAAACAGCCACATGCCAAGAACTCTAATGCAAAATCAGTTTAAACGGTCTGGGGCAAACTGCCCTGCCGGTAAACAGGGGTAAGTAACATGTGAGAAATCGGTCTTGGTCTCCAGGCCTCCGATCATCCTCATCACTCTCCTCTGCACACGCTGAATTCTGTCCACATCCTTTTTGAAGTAAGGCTTCCAGAATTGCATACAATACTCCAGGTGCGACTTGACCAATGCAGTGTACAGTGGGACTATGATATCTTGGGATTTGGATGTTATACTTCTGTTGATACACCCCAAGATTGCATTAGCCTTTTTTGTTGCCGCATCACATTGGCTGCTCATATTTAACTTTCGGTCCACCCATAACCCAAGATCTTGCTCACATACACTGCTGCTCAGAAGTGCATCCCTCATCCGGTACGCATGTCCCTCAGTTTTGTTACCCAGATGTAGAACTCAGCCCTTATCCTTGTTAAATTGCATCTTGTTCACATCTGCTCACTTTTCCAGCGTGTTCAGATCTTGTGGAATTCTATCTCTGTCTTCTGGTGTGTTCGCTGCGTTTTCCAATTTAGTGTCATCTGCAGATTTAATGAGTAGCCCCTCTGCACCCTCATCCAGATAATTTATAAAAAATATCTTATTTTTGTCATTTGTGTGCCTGTACTGCATTGTTGTTGCTTTTCCCTTTCCCCCACATGTTTTGCTCCCTCTGGTGGTTGCTCGAATATTGCATTGCTTCATCTCTGCCTTCTTCACAAGAACTTTAGCTGTGCTCGTAAATAAGATGGCAATACAGAGATGAAATATCAAAGTAACCACTAGAGGGAGCAAAACACATGTGGGGGAAAGAAAAAAAGATGCACTTATGGGCCCACAAGGAAGGAAATAACATTTGCAGAAAAACCCACTGTCTGGGTGCTCCATGAAACAGTGACTAGAAGGAACAAGTGAATGTGTTTGAAAAGCACTGAACTGCCATGATTTCCTTTATTAGACATTTTGAGCACTAGCACTGTTGAAGCTAAGTATATGGGGCCTAAACTAGTGCCTGGACAAGAGAATGCTAGAATTTTCTTTTAGGCTGCTGTGAGTGTAGGGTTGCCAACCCCCCCGGTTTGCCAGGGGTCCCCCGTTTTGGGGGGGGGTTCTACCCGCCGCCAGCCAGATGGCCGGTGGGAGAAGCCCCACCCCCAACACCCACAGCCACCCATCTCTCTCCCTTTAAGGGTGTGTAACCCGTGTTTCATCCCAAGCGCGAACTCCGCAAGCTTGCAGGGAAAAGCCAGCTTCGTTCTTAAAAGGGAAACGCAGCTTCTCTTAAAGGGGAAACGCCAGCTGCCGGCTACTTTAAGTGCAGGGAACTGCTGTTTCTGGAGATCCGGCGCACGGCCGGGGGGGGGGGCAGACGTCCCCAATGTGACGTCATCACGTTGGGGATGCCCCACCCCTTCCTGGAACGCCCCCAAAGTCCCCCGCTGGGGGTGGAAGATGGACTTGACAACCCTATGTGAGTGAGACCTAGGCAGCAGGGTAGAAATGGCTGTTTAAAAAAAAATTATTTAGCTACTTTGCTTTTCTCCTTGGTGGGGACTCAGAGCAGCTCACAGCAGTCTCGTCTCCATTTTATCCTCACTACAGCCCTGGGTGTTAGGTTAGGCTGAGAGAGTGTGATTGGGCCAAGGCCACCTATCAGGATTCCATCGCAGAGCTGAGATTGGAGCCTGGTTCTCTTAGATCCTAGCCCAACACTGTAACCACTACACCACACTGATTTTGGGTTCAAAACACCCCAAGCTTTGTAATGTATCCAAGAGCTTTGATGTTTGTAATTGGTTTCATTCACTTTACTGGAAGATATGTGTTTATCATATGGCAGAGTTACACACAGGAAGTATTTAATAATATAAAATACATAACCAAGTTGATACAACGGGTATGCAAGACCAATTGGGCAATCCACCTAAATACTAATATGTAGATTTTCAATCTGCTCAGTCGCAGCTGGGGAGAGTTCAAAGAGCTCTGTCACATCTCCCTGGAAAGCACGATGCTCACATTCCTGTGACAGATGGGGAATAGTTTGGCAGGCTGCAGCATGATCACATTTGGGTCCTGGTATTTTGCCCCATTTAAACAACAGGTCTGCACAACTGCCAAAGCCTCCTTGTATTCTATTAGCTGTCTTCCGTACTTCATGTGGCAATTAAATCCTGCGGGCCTCTAGTTGGTGTTTATCAGCTTCTGGCTATTGGGTGGGGCCCGGCAGGGCTCTTTTTGTAGCAGGTACTCCTTTGCATATTAAGCGACACACCCCTAATGTAACCAATCCTCCAAGAGCTTAGAGTAGCTCCTGTAAGAAGAGCTCTGTAAGCTCTTAGAGGATTGGCTACATTAGGGGTGTGTGGCCTAATATGCAAAGGAGTTCCTGCTACAAAAAGAGCCTGATTGCATCCATGTTCACAACCATCCATTCCTTAGAAAAATTTCATGATTGCAGGATTTGTGCAGATTTTATTGCTGGGCGTACTGGAAGATGATGTTAAGGCATCGTTTTTCATTTATTTTAGTGAGTTTTTAACCAGAAGACAGCATCTTCAAAGTTGTTTGGCTAGCTGCATCTAGGGATATATAGAAAGTGGGGATTTAAAGAAGAACATACAGTCTAGGCTCCCTGACCTGCATAGCCCAGGCTAGTCTGATCTTGTCAGATGTCAGAAGCTAAGCAGGGTCGGCCCTGGTCACTACTTGGATGGGAGACCACCAAGGAAGTCCAGGGTTACAATCAGTGCTCTCTCTAAGCTGTGGAGTCTTGTGAGCAAAAATTCTACTTTGTGAGCTACTGGCATTAAAGTTGTGAGCAAGTGATTTGGCTACCGCATAGATTAGTTTGCTCTGGAGCCCCATCCTTCCTGAGCTGAGACAAAAATGTGTGAGCTGGAGGCTAAAAAACTGTGAGCTAGCTCACACTAACTCAGCTTAGAGGGAACACTGGTTACAATGCAGAGGCAGGCAATGGAAAACCACCTCTGAATGTCTCTTGCCTTGAAACCCCCATAGGGTCGCCATAGGTCAGCTGTGACTTGGTGGCAAAAAAATAAAAAATACAATCTAGGCAGATTGTGTATGGGAAAGTGGCTGGCTAGGTGGACATGAAATTGTGTTGGAATTAATTAATGCTTTGTGTAAAGGAAATCAAAGGGTCCGGTGGCTAAATATTTTTTTTCCCCCCCCCCCCCCCCCAAGCAGGTTATAAAATGGTCAGAATAATGCAAATGGTCAGCAGTACCGACCTCTCGCTGGTGACCGACTGCATGGAGCATGCACTGACTGCTGTTCACCCTCGCACCCGCTACTCCGCTGGATGGGACGCCAAGTTCTTTTACATCCCTCTGAGCTACTTTCCGGCATGGGTAGCAGACCGGGTGATCACCTTATTTAACCCAAAACCACAGCAGTGCAAGTAGAGGCGTGAGAGCATTCTATGTAAACTGTAGCATTGGCAAAGGGGCTACAAATCTCATTGGTGTGATGCTCTAGAAACATTGCCAGCATTTGGAGAAACTTATTGTTTTAAAGACTTTCATTGAGGAAAGTGGTATGTGTGTATATATGTGGGGGGGGGGGGCTTCTCCTGGTGCCCTTTCATAGAGTATGAAGACTTTGTTTTCAAGCTGTCTCCCAGATTAGCTTCCTGCTTTTGGATAATGTTGGACCAGTGCCTTGATATCTTTCCTAGAGTTTCCAAAGCGGCATCCACATGTGGCTGGCTGTTGGGCTATCTCTACACTATATTTGTCCCTGCAGGAAAAAAAATCCAGTTTATTTATAATTTTGATTTATGAATCTCTCTATCCCTGAGTACTCAGGGCTCTGAGTGATGAACAACAGTGATAAAATGCATCAAGATAAAAACAGTTCCAGCAATTAAAATAAGAAACAATTCACAGAATCATAGAATGTTAGAGTTAGAAGGGACCTTGCAGGTCATCTAGTCCAACCCCCTGCACTCTGCAGGAGCATAGCCAAAAGATAGCCCTACATACCTACACCATACCTGAAAGATGGTCGTCCAGCCTCCGCTTGAAAACATCCAGCGGAGCATCCACCACCTTCCGAGGCAGACTGTTCCACTGCTCAACTACTCTTACAGTTAGGAAGGTTCTCCTGATATTTAGCCGGTAACGACTCCCATGTAATTTCCACCCATTAGACCTAGTCGTGCAATCAGAGCAAGAGAGAATAGATCCACTCTATCTTCGACATGACAGGCCTTCAAATACTTGAAGACTGCAATCATGTCCCCTCTAAGCCTTCTCTTTCCCAGGCTAAACATACCCAACTTTTTCACCCTTTCCTCATAAGACTTGGATTCCAACCCTCTCACCATCATACATGGCGTTATCGAATTCTAGTGTCGCTGCTTCCTAAAAGAGGTCGGGGAAACATAGCTGGAAGAGGGGTAAGGCCTATAACAACATCCGCGAATCTCTTCCTTTCTCAAAGACACTTCCTCTTTCTCATAGGCAAGGAATCTGCCTTTTAAGAAGTTTTTTATCGGACAGGCGAGCAGAAGTTACTCATCGGGTGGCTGGGTTTGGATGGTTTGCCCTAAGAATTAGAAAAACTATCACGCATTCAGAAATCAGTTACTCACAGTCGGGCTGATATATCTGGGTGGAAAGTTACATCTTGTGATCTAGGTTAGTTCAATAGCTGCGGTGAGAAAGAGATGGACTTCCCCTCGCCTTGCAGTAAGGGTTGATGGACAAAGAAGCGGAAAAGAACCATAAAGTCAGGAAATTGCTCTTAATGAGCCAGTCAGAGGGAAGCTTCTGGGAACCCTAACTGCGAACTACAATTCCCAGGAGCAACAAGTCTTAAAGATACAGCGCAGTTTTACTAAGCTACAGATAACGCTGACTGGGGGCAGCACATAGCTCAAAAAGAGGAGAATTAAGGTTCAGTTTTATTAATTTTAACTATTATGGTTTTTATGGAGTTTTCCCCTTTTTTAAAAAACCTGCTTTTAAAATTCTGCTTCTATTTTAATGTCAAATGTATCATTTATGTCGCAAGATAGGCCATCGGTGTACGATGTGCTGGTCAATGGCCGTGAATAAAACTTATACTATATAGCTGGAAGAGGGGAGGAAAGGGAGGGAGAGGGAGTGCCTGCCAGGAGGGTACCTGTCGTTGTCCTCAACCAAAGGCCTGGTGGAACATCTCTGCCTTACAAGCCCTGCGGAACTGCATCAGGTCCCACAAGGCATGGATGTTATTTGACAGAGAGTTCCACCAGGCAGGGTCCTGGGCCTTTTCAGGCCCTCATAGAGGACAGCTGGACGTCCTTTGGGCTGCGGATCACCAGTGAGTTGTTCTCGGCAGAGTGTAACGCCCTTTGGGGGACATTCCGGAGGAGGTGGTCCCGGAGGTACGTAGGTCCAGACTGCTCAAGGCCTTGATGGCCAGTACCAAAACCTTGAACCTGAACAAGTATTCCACTGGAAGCCAGTGCAGTTTTTACTTGTGAATATTGTGGCAACACAATCAAAGAAGGTTATTTGTGGACCATAGGTGGATTTTATAATCACTGGGCTAGTGATTGCACTAAAAAGGTTTCATGTGCATATTTATCTTGTGCCTGGTTACTTTACTTCTGAACAATTTACTTTATGGTCCTTATTGAATTTGTATTTTGTATATATTCCTGTGTTTTTATGAATGTAACTATTTACCATCTAGCCACATTTGTATGACCTCTGAGGAAGGCCGATTCGGCCGAAACGCGTCAGGTCAACTCTTTTAGCCCTGGTTATGTTTTATATATATTGGTTGTAATTGGGCCCCTATATATGTTTTAATTTGATATTATCAATACATGTACCTCTTTTTATGAAAAGGTTTTAATTTTGGCCCTCCTTTCCACTAACCTTTGCTTGGTTTTTGAATATGTGAATATGTCCATGACCCATGTTCCCTCTAAGCTGTGTCGTCTTGTGGGCAGAAATCCTGCCTTGTGAGCTGAAAGATCTACTCGCCTTAAAGCTGTGAGCGGGCCTACATTTTTTAATATATTTTTTAGAATTTCAGTTCACAAACATGAAATATAAAGTACTATTTTGTATTACAAATCATATACAGAGCTTATCACTGATGTCTTTAACTGACACCACGCTCTTAAAAGATGCATGTTCCTCCATTTAGAAGTCATCATTCCATTATCTAGTTTCTTCTGGGTCTTCAGAATGGGAGCACTACCCCTCAAAGTATGCTGACAATATACATTTAGCGTGCATTAAAAATTGAAGAAAATTTTAACTTGGCTCTCCCCAATTTAATTACAAGCTGAAAGTTACTTCAGAATCTGCGGTACCCTGTTTCCCCAAAAATAAGCCCTACCCCAAAAATAAGCCCTAGCAGGATTTCTATGCATTTGTGGTATAACCCCTAGTGTGTCTTCTTGAGAAAAAATAAATATAAGACAGTGTCTTATTTTCAGGGAAACACGGTATTATTCACACCCTGTGTAAACTATATGTGGCATGCCTGCATTTGGACACATTGACATACGTAGCACAGGCCTTCCTGCAGAACCCTTGAAACACAAGCTCTAAGCCCTCCAACAAAAAATGTAATTCAAGGAGAAAGAGATGGGGGGAGAGAGGAAGGAAGGAAGGAAGGAAAAAGAAAAGCAAATAGATCGGGAGAGAGGAGTGGGTTAGAGGATAAACTCGAACCCGGGGCAACCTCTCTTTACTCCCTCCTCACACAAAAGGGGCCAATTGGGACCCAGGGAGACCTCTCCGTCCTTTCTCCTTGTGAAGCGACCTACCTGTCCTTCCTCCTCATGTGTAACAGGGCAATCCCTTGAAGTTCCATCCAACCGAGATCCAGCCCCCCCCCCCCCCCCCCCATCAATTGCTGGTTTCTTGACTCAATCCTGGCTTCCACTGCCAGCACGCTGGATCTGCCGCAGTGAGGCAGTGAGGCGCTATGCGGACTGGGACCAACATACCTACAGGACCATCTCTCCCAGTATGTCCCTCGGAGGGCTTTGTGCTCCTCTGATCAACATCTACTGGTTATCCCTGGCCCAAAGGATGTACGCCTGGCCTCGACCAGAGCCACGGTTTTCTCAGCTCTGGCACCAGCCTGGTGGAAGACTCTCCCAGCTGAGATCCAGGCCCTGCAGGACTTAATGCAGTTCCGCAGGGCCTGTAAAGTGCAGATGTTCCGCCAGACCTATGGTCGAGGTGGCGGCAATTAATCTATACTGGCCTCCCCTGCTCTGCCCTGCTCCATTCCATCATGGCTGACTTTCTCACCTACCCCATTTGCTCTGCACCGTTCCATCTCCGGCCAGTTTGGTGTAGTGGTTAAGTGCACGGACTCTAATCTGGGAGAACCGGGTTTGATTCCCCACTCCTCCACTTGCACCTGGCTGGATGACCTTGGGCAAGCCATAGTTCTGATGAGCTGTTCTTGAAAAAAGAACAGTTTCTGTCAGGAGCTCTCTCAGCCCCACCTACCTCACAGGGTGTCTGTTGTGGGGAGGGGAAGGGAAAGGAGCTTGTAAGCCGCTCTGAGACACCTTTGGGTAGTGAAGGGTGGGGTATAAATCCAAACTCTTCTTCTTGGACTTTTTAATCGCGCAGCAGACACCATCAAATGTTTTTAGCAATGTTTTGTGAACTGATTAATTAATAATTTTATAGATTTTAAAGGTTGTATTCTGTTTCAGTTATGTTGTATGTTTTAATTATGTTGTAACCTGCCCTGTCCAAAGACGTTTCCGGACAGCGCTGGCTCTTCGGCTTTTAAACGGAGATGAGCACCGCAACCCTAGAGTCAGACTCGACTGGCTTTCGAGCAAGGGAACCTTTACCGTTACCCTTTTTAACCTGCCCTGAGCCAGTGTGCAGGGGAGGGAGGGCTAAATAAATAAATAAATAAATTCTGCCATCTTCAGAGATGCTGTGTCTTGTATCTGTTCTTAAGTTTTCTTAAGAAGGGGTGACCATTTGTACTGATTTTCCCTCCCCCTTTCAGCTGCGGTTTACTGATCCCCTCCTTTTGTTCCTGGTGGTCAGCAGATCCTCAGGAACCATAGTAACAGGTGTCTAACATTGCCGCCCGTTCTAAAGAAAACTTAGGTGCCTACAAGGATTTAGATAACCTTCCAAAAGGCTCGCCAGTTCCATTGGCCTGAATCTTTGCACACTGTTTTAATAAATTTCACAACTCTACGAGTATAAAATCTGTCTCTGATTAATTGCCGCTGCCTTAACTCTCTGACTGGCAATTGGAAATAACCACATGTGGACAGAAATCGTGAGTCAATGCAGTTGCATGAAAGAGAGAGACGGTTTCCAGCCGTGCAAAGTGATATCCTCCTGGACACACCATCCACAAGAAAGGTGAGATTTTTAGTATTCCGGTAAAATCCTCAAGGTCTAAGAGGCTTTAAATGAAGCAGGCAAGAGTGTTTCATTTGAATTTCTTTTATTGACCCACTCTCCCCCCATATTCTGTGAGTCTTCTACAGGAGAGAGAGAGGCCACTTCCCAAGATGCTGGAAGTGACGCAGGTGTCGTTCATCAACAAATGGAGAAATTGGTGCACGTTCAGTTCTGAATGTAGGTATTTAGACAGCTGCCCCCGAGGGATTCTGAAGGACTGGCCGTGGTGGTGAGCTGTAGCTAGGCTGGAGGTTCCCAGCTCTGGAGTCTCGAGGGTTCTGGTTCTGGACAAGCAGTATCCTCCTGGTGTCTCCTTCCTGTCACCCGGCTTCACCTCAGTGGACCAGCACCTCCATTCTACGGCTCCCTTTCTTCCTGCAGATGGGCGCTGTGCCCTGTTTCTCCGCCGTCTCCACTACCTTGACAGTGATGCTGCCTTGCTTGAACTTCACCAGAAACCTGGAGGTGACCAGAAGATCCTCAGGTTAGAAGAAGACAATGTGCCAGGTGCAACTTAGCCAGAGAGAATGTAGCAGCAGCCTCCGCTAGACTGTCAGATGTCATTTCAGACTAAGCGCAAACTGATCAGAGGAGGGGGAAATGTCACCCATTGTTGAGGTGGCAACTCATATGCAGAAGTTTGCAGACGGCCTGGGGCTGAACGGTCAAATCTGCATGAGATGTAACTTTGAGCGCTTTGTTTACACGGGATAGGGGGCAAGGGCCAACATCTCCAGTAAAATCAAACCAGGTGATAAGTTCAAAAACTTGTGGAGATGGCCAGAGATCTTTAAGTATTGTGGGGTTTTGCAAGATGTTTTGGTTACAGTGGGAAAAGCAAGGTGTAAATATTTAAAATGTTTTACATATTCAGAGTGAGCTGGAAGTTCATGGGTGAGCATTTTCACTGCAGAGGAGGTTCAGGGAGACCAAAATTTTATACAAAGGACTCTCAGCCACCAAAGGACTCTCTCAGCCACCATACAAAGGACTCTCTCCCACACCCATTTCACTCCTGCTTGCTGTGTGCTTGCCTAGACTTCTGGAGACCCCTGCTGGAGGCTTTGACGTTTCTCAGAGAGGTGGCTCAATTAGCCTGCCTCTGCGTCCCACCTCTGGTATTCCTTGGAAGACTCCCTTCCAAGTACTTGCCTGGGTTGACTCTGCTTAGCTTCTGAGATCTGACAAGATCGGGCTTGCCTGGGCTATCCAGGTCAGGGCATGCTCCAAGCTGTTTTGATGCCTCCCCCCCTTCTTAAAATAAAGTGTTCTTCTTATTGGTTATGTAAACTAGCCAGTCAGGTATTCTGTCACCAGTACAATCATGTCAGGGATCCATAAAGCCAGCCAGAATTGGCTATGTGATAAGCACCAGGGAATGCCAGATCAAGGAGAGAACATTACACCCTGCCTCCATCTAAATGAGAGGAGGAGGAGGAGGTTTTCGCTTTGTTTCACATCACTGCCAAAACAGGGCCTAGTATTTAGCAGGAAGCAAAACTTCCCTCCCACACACAAAATGCTCCACTGCCACCCATTTTGGCTGAGCTCTGCTGAACATGGCCAATGCGCAACTAACTCCCAAGATGTTATACAGAAAAATAATATCCTCAACACACCGCTGATGGAGGTTATGGGTTTTGCAGTAGAGTGAAAACAGTTTAAGCCTTGTTTGCATCCCTTCTCCTGTCTCTCTACATCTTGCCTCAATAGTCTTTGATAGAATAAAGTGGCTGTTCTCCATGCAAGAAGGAGAGTAGGAAACGGAGACAAATACCCCCCCCCCAAAAGGACTCCCAACAGGTCCAAAGCCTTCTCGTCCTCCACCCATCGCCAAGTCTGCCCTTACTCATCAGTCACTTGGAGTTTCAATTTCTGCTTCGTAGTCTCCAGTACTGTCTGGTGGAGCCGGGTGACCAGTTCAATCAGGTGGTCGCTGATAAGCAAGAAGTCCCCTTTGCTGCCTGCTGTAGAAGACTGCAAAAGGGAAAGACATTTACACCCAG
>NW_015175397.1:18641-23485 GCF_001447785.1 Gekko japonicus | reverse complement strand
AAGCAAAAGGTGGGTGTGGCTGGATAACCACACTTCTGGTAACATGGGGGTGCGGCCTAATGTGCTAATGAGCTGTGCTGTCAGGGGTGTGGCCCAATATGCTAATGAGTTCCTGCTGTTGGGTTGGCCTATTATGCTAATGAGTTCCTACTGGGCTTTTTCTACAAAAAGAGCCCTGTTTACACCTATTGAAGGCATCGCCCTGGTCCCTTCCCAAGCTGGCAAGCGACAAGAGCTTCCCCCTCTTAATTGACCACCTTATTAACTGAACCATGACCCTGCAGACCTATGTGTGACACCCACCACTGCTCCCTAATGCAGCCGGAAGCCAGCCAACCCATCTGCAGGTGCTGGTCACACCTGTACCTGTGTCAATTTCCATGCCCTTTGGTCAGCCTTGGTCTTGGAGTCTGCAATTTTCATGACTCTCAATCCAGCGTTATTACATTCTTGATTGTACATAATATAATGTTTCACCGCATTGTTCCATAGCCTTGTAATTCCTGCTTTATTACCCATATTGTGTTTCTAGGGCAGGGTTCTCTAATGCTGTGGGTTGTATGTATTATACTAACCCATCTTGAGTCTCAGTGAGAAAGGTAGATGACAAATGAAGTCAATGACTTGTTGTAATGTGATGGTCTTTTCAACTCTGGCAGTCTTTGGGCCGGAGGGATGGGCAGTAGGAAGGCAGGGTTGGATCCAGTCTAAATTTTCCACTGATGGACGCCACTTCCATCAATGGAACAGAACTTCCTGGATCCAGCCCAGAGACTAGGAATGTTGGTGAGTGCAGCAATCTCGCAAATCTTGATTGTTGCAAAGTGTGCCAATGAGGGACAGAGGGAGGGAAACAGATGTGATGAACCTCGAAATACAGATGTCATCAGATAATTATATCACTGGGAAGGGGAAGGTCAGTTTTCAAGTGGGGGTGGTGGAAAAAGATACTCCTGTCCCGGTTTTCTCTTAAACTGGCCTCTGAGATGGGAAATAAAATCTAGTTAGCATAAAAATGACGTAGAGGAGGGGCTGGAGGAGCACAGTGAATGAAGGAAGAATTCTCCACAACCTACTGATTAACCTATTAAAAAGACAGATGGTGAAACATCATCTGCTGAGAATGTATCAGATAATTTTTTTAAAGTGTTCCTCAGACCCAGTCTTTAAAAAGCTAAATGTGAAAATTCAGAATTTCAGGTATGATTTCCACAATTCTGGTTCTGCCCCCCCCCCCAAATAAAAACATTTCAGCTGTGGCAGCAAGTAACATCTGAAAAACAAACATGGTGTAACATCATATAGCCTAACCCTGCCAAAGGAGTTTCAAAGAGAGGCAAAGGATAGCAAACTGACTTCCAGCGTCTTTCTACCATGTCCCAATTCCCTGCCCAGGGCCCACCATCTCCCCATCCAGTACCTCTTTAAGGTGCAAAACGAAGAACCCATCTGAGTAGCGGCTGACGGAGACATAGTCAATGTCGCTCAAGGTGATAACGGTTTTGGGCTGAGCTGCCTTGGGATCAGCCAGGATCACATGACTCTTGGTGAGAAGGAAGAGTCTAGGAGAGGCCTGACAGAGACAAGGAACAAATGAGAGAGATTGAGAGAGAGACTGGAAAGTTCCTCGGTCACTCGCAGGAAGGAGAGGCCATTTTGAACATCTTACGGCAAGGTCTTGCCCTGACCTGCATGGCCCAGGCTAGGCCAATCTTGTCAGATTTTGGAAGCTAAGCAGGCTTCGCCCTGGTTAGTATTTGGATGGGAGACCACCAAGGAAGTCCAGGATCGCGATGCAGAGGCAAGCAATGGCAAACCACCTCTGAACATCTCTTGCTTTGAAAACCCTGCAGGGTCACCATATCGCCTGCAACTTGATGGCACTTTCCCACCATGGCAAGGTCTTAAGAATAATGAGGCCTTCTGAATCAAAACCAAAGGTTTATCTAGTCTATAGTGTGTTCCTCACAGCTTCGTCCCGTGTTCATCGCCAGTTCTGCTCTAGCCATCTGAGCAACCTCTTAAAACCTCTTAGACTCTTATTATACCAAGGAGCCACAGAGACACAAGGGCACAGACGGTGTCGGGGAGCAATCTGATGCTTCTAAGAAATTTACAAGTAAAGGATAATGGCAGCAATCCTCCCTAGCATCTGGCAGTCAGGGACATTGCCTCTTGAATGTGGAGGATTTATTTGTCAGGACCAGTGAGTCTTAAGCGGGCTCGGCAAACGCCAAACATTTGGAACTGTGGAATGACAAGAGGTCACCCTTTCTTTTCTGGCAGCAGCACCATACATTCTGAGCATTTGGCTTCTGAACATGTGTGTTATGTGCCATCAAGTCACTTCCGACTTTTGGCCACCTTATGGATTAATGTCCTCTGAAACATCCTAACTTCAACAGTCTTGCTCAGGTCTGTCAAACTGAAAGACACGGTTTCCTTTATAGAGTCCATCCATCTCATCTTGGATCTTCCTCTTTTCCTGCTGCCTTCCACTTTCCCTAGCATTATTGTCTTTTCCAGTGACTCTTCTCATAATGTGACCAAAGTACAATAGTCTCAGTTTAATCATTTCTAAGGAGAATTCAGACTTGTTCTGATCAGGAATCCACGTATTTGTTTTGTTGTTTGTTTGTTTTGGCAGTCCACGGTATCCGTAAAGCTCTCCTCCAGCCCCATTGAACTATCATTGTTTATATGCTGTACTTGATAGTCATGTAGATGACTCATGCCAATCAGTCAAGAAAGCAGCGAGAACAGTCTATCCACAAACAAGGTACAGGTTTCTACATACTTGGGAAGATATGCATAAAAATATTAATTTCTGTATTGTGAAAAAAGATGATGACTCGGATATCCAAACGCCTGGTGAGAAGACATTTCTCACCTTCCCGTCTCCCCGGTTGACTTTCCTCACATTGTCCGCCATCACCAGCTTGCCATCAGCGGTGGATTGGAGCTTGCGATACTTGGGGTTCTCTTTCAGACCCAGGTATTCCCCTTGGAAAGGCTGCGGGAGACTGGAAGGCACAAAACACAGATTGTAATCCTGATAGGCTGAACCCTCTCTCAGCTGGGGTGGATGACCTGACTCCCACCTTTGTTCTTGTCGGAAAAGACAATGTCTGGTGTACAAAGAAGAAGAGGAGAAGACCCTGAAGGGGGCAGCAAGGAGACAATTTGATAGGACAGTGAGGTCAGCACCTTCTCTCTCCCATTGTCATTCCTTGTTTGTCTCCAAATTGCTACTCTTAGGGCAATCTCCCCTTCGCAGAAGTGCCACATTCAGTGTCCCCTCTCTCTCTCAGCTGGAGATGTAGTTAGGACCCTATCTCTGCCCTCCTCTTTCCTACCAAGTATATTAGTTCCTAAATAAACCTTTATCTACTCTTTATTCAGGTTGAGCACCATTGCTGTGTTAATTACTGTTTGGAAGATGTATTAGACAGATTGACATAGAGACAGTAGAGTTGTTAAATAGCTCTAACCAGAGCCAGAGTCCTGTTAACCTTCTACAGTCCTAGAATACCAAGAATACTACCTCAGAGCAAGACCTGGCTGAGGGGCAGAGGCATTCTATCAACTCGTGTCTTCAAAGATATAATTACAGCACCATTGTTGCCTCAGATATTTCGTCTACCAAGTTATCACTCTACAGAATCACCTCCTCTGGGAACACAGTGTCCCAATGTTCAAACCACCCATAGAGAGATTCTGCCAGTGATAATAGATCTCTGGATGCTGTAACGTTGGCACCTTTAAATTTTCCCTTAACAGCTGGCCAAAAGGCTCTTTCAAACCCTGTAGTGGAACCCAAGTCAATGCTTTCAAGGAAGGTGCATGGAAATTTAAGACTCTGCACAGGTCTACAGTCCGAAGCTAGGGAATCTACACTCTTTAGAGATGTTGCTGCAGACTGGTTGAATACAACAGTAACCAATACCAACTGTGATGTTATCATACTCTCTGTTCCAATGAATGACTGCAGGGACAGTGAGACCTCCCACCATAATTTGTCTTCCTTAGCAAATGTGCAGACCCATACTTTGGATATTGACAATGGTTGTGTTATTTTTTTATACTAATGGATCCTTGAACCAACTTACAGAGATGGATTGACTAAATAACTCACCATCTCAGAGGACCAAAATAGTCTCTTGGAACATTGCAGGCGGGAGAAGTAAAGCCAACGATCATGAATTTTTAAGTTACCTTAGAACACACATGATATTCTTCTTCTTCTTCAAGAAACCTGGTCCACCTCCCCGATATATTATGGGGTACAAATCCGTTTCTCTGCCTGCAACAAGGACTAGATGCAAGGGTCACCCTCAAGCTGGACTTACAACTTTTGTTTCTACAAAATTCAATGTTAAACCTCTCAATATTCATGAATCTCAAACACATGGAATTCACTGCCACAGGAAGTGCCAACGTTACAGCATCCAGAGATCTATTATCACTGGCAGAATCTCTCTATGGGTGGTTTGAACATTGGGACACTGTGTTCCCAGAGGAGGTGATTCTGTAAAGTGATAACTTGGTAGACGAAATATCTGAGGCAACAATGGTGCTGTAATTATATCTTTGAAGACACGAGTTGATAGAATGCCTCTGCCCCTCAGCCAGGTCTTGCTCTGAGGTAGTATTCTTGGTATTCTAGGACTGTAGAAGGTTAACAGGACTCTGGCTCTGGTTAGAGCTATTTAACAACTCTACTGTCTCTATGTCAATCTGTCTAATACGCCTTCCAAACAGCGGCTACAAGCATGGACAGCTTCAAAAGGGAATTAGATAAGCGTATGGAGCAGAGGTCCATCAGTAGCTATTAGCCACAAGGT
>NW_015175397.1:12260-18400 GCF_001447785.1 Gekko japonicus | reverse complement strand
GGGGGGTCAACAGTGGGAGGGCTTCTAATGTCCTGGCCCCACTGGTGGACCTCCTGATGGCACTGGTATTTCCGGCCACTGTGTGACACAGAGTGTTGGACTGGATGGGCCTTTGGCCTGATCCAACATTGGCTTCTCTTATGTTCTCATGTTCTTATATTCCTGACAGTTCTGCTCACCTGTGATGGGTTTTCCTTTATAGTAATAAATGTTTATATGCCACCCACACAAGCAAGGACAGACCTAACTAGCCAGTGGAATGAATTGACAGCTTTCCTGGAACAGCTGATCCAGCTATACCCTCAAGAGAATATAATCCTGGCTGGGGATCTTAATGCCAGAGTAGGTAATAATAATATTTTATCCATTGTAATTAGTCTGCCAGCGCTTCTCACCTCTTGGCGTACAGGCTTTTCTTGTCCCGGAACAGCTCACTGGCACACAGCTTATCTTGGAGGGCTGCTTTTCTCTGTGGTGGCAGCTGGTCCCGATATTTCTTACACTGCAAGAGAGAAGTAGGGAAGAGGGAAAGACCAAGACAGGATAAGCATTGTAGGCCCCCCAAAACGTTCCTGTTTTGTAGTGGAAATGAAAGAGGAGCAAATTCACCTCACTCAAATAGGCTTGCAAAACTTTTGAGGTTTGTAATACCGTGGTTTAAAGTCTCCCCCGCCGCCATTACGGATTCAATTAGATATTTCTCTTTGGAATCCAGTGTGATATATTAAATGTTTGCATGTTACGCTAGAATTGTGCCCCCTTTGAATGAGAGGTCAAGAACAGCCAAACTACGGGTCTGTAATATACCCAGTTCAGACCACATGGCCAGCTTGGGCTCCACGCTGTCAAGCGCAAATGTCGAGCTTTGCTCAACAAGACAATGGACTATGCGGATCCTAGCCCGCACCAATCAGTGGGCTAGGTTCCCGGCCGAGAGCCTATGGAACTCTCGGCCACTGTAAATAACCTATTGGGAAGTGGGGGTGTGTTATGGGTGGTGGTTTCACGGGGAATATAAGCCGGCCTGCGAGCCGGCTAAAGTTGTCTTGTTCCTGATCTAATAAAGTACGCTAAGCTGAAATCACTCCCCGTCTGCGTACTTTTCAGGGTCACTGGGGCCTGTGCTTGACAGAGGAAGCACTGCCATTGAGGAGGGATGGTGACTCAGTGGTAGAGCGTCTACCAGGTGTGCAGAAGGTCCCCAGTTCGATCTCTAACATCTCCAGGTAAAAGCGTCAGGAGATACAAAAGACCACTATTTGAGACCCTGGCCTTACTTTGTGTGTTTCTGTCTTCCTCAGCAGGAGCAGAAGTAAATTGGGGAGGCCACAGAGTAACACGGGTGTGCAGATTAGGAAATGGATTGGGCTGTGTGGATTAGGAAAGCCTTCAGTAGCCCCACCAACCACTGCAGCGGTTAAGCAAGCCAACTGTTTGGGCAACTGTAGTCATCCCCACCCCCATATCACCCTGTGGCATTTAAGATATGCCTGGACTCTCCCAGATCTTATCTCAGTCAGCAAAGTACAGCAAGTACCTGGCAGTGCCCTCACCTGGTGTCAAGCTCACACACACACACCCGCCCTTACGGATTCAATTAGATATTTCTCTTTGGCATCCAGTGTGATATATTAAATGTTTGCATGTTAGGCTAGAATTGTGCCCCCTTTGAATGAGAGCAGCCAGGCTACGGGTCACTGTGGCCTGTGCTTGACAGAGGAAGCACTGCCACTGGGGAGGGGTGGTGGCTCAGTGGTAGAGCATCTGCCAGGTGTGCAGAAGGTCCCCACTTCAATCTCTGACATCTCCAGGTAAAAGTAGACGCTATAATTATTCCTGAAGTTGTGCCCCAAGTGTTGGTTCTCATGGGACTGACCTTGGTGAATCTTTGTGCCATGCCTAGGTTAGACAGGGCACCATATATCTGTCCATGTTGCCATAGAAACGCTAGGGGGTAGGTGTGACGTGGGTGAATGTGGAATTTTATGCTTTTACCTATAACCTGTAAGTTCCCATGGTTTTCTTCCGTCCTGACAAGAGTTCTTGAACCTACAGCAAGCATATCTCTAATAAAAAATTCACTGCCAATAGTGTGTGTGCAGATTGACTTAGCTGGGGACCTGACACCTGTAGAGCCTGGCCCCTCACTCAGACTGCTGGATTGTGGATATGTAGTCTCACTGTGTACTCTGGAGACAGTGAAGGAGGTGGGTGCTGGATGCCTAGCATGGACTTATGCCGAGCTTTTTTTATACAAAAAGCCCAGCAGGCACTCATTAGCATAATAGGCCACACCCTCATGCCTTCCCTTGGCTTGCCCGGGCGCCCTGCGGCTGTGGGGAGCCAGGGCAAGCCTCCCCTTGAAGGAAAGGCAGTTTAAACTGCCTTTCCTTGACTTGCCCGAGCACCCCGTGGCTGTGGGGCGTCTGGGCAAGCCGGACCTTGGACAGGCCAAGGAAGGCATGGGGAGGCATTTAAATGCCTCCCCGATCCTTCCAGAGGCCCCCCTGGCCCACCCGCCTCAGAGTCACCGGGGGTGATCGCTCTCCAGGCCTTCCCTCTGTAGCCAAACATGTAGAGGTTTTGGCTGTAGTGGGCATGGCCAACTCTGAAGCCAGCCGGAACGCCATTCCTGTGTGTTCCTGCCCAAAAATATCCCTGAACTTATGTGGTGTTTGTTTTACTGCGGTTTGCCGTGCCCTTGGTATGGCACATCAGACTTTGCCAAAGCAAATTTATGGCAGTGGGCCAGTGGCTAGTTCCACACTTGGACGTTTCTCATGAGCAATACCACAGCCTCTCCGACAGCCATGCATATCTGGCTCCTGATCTCCTGGCAGAAATGCCAAGGCTTTATGCCTTGCTTCCCGAGTGTCATTGGCAGGGAGTAAGACCTTTCCCACCATACATGTTGTTTTAAAATTTATCAGCAAAATAACCTCTCTTCCTTTTCTTCCCAAATAAGCCTCCAAATCTCACTTTAAATCAAGGATGTCCGAAGTTCAAATCTTTGTGAAAATCTGTCTGAACGCTATCCACAGAAAACTGCTTGCTGGAGTTATTTTCTTAAACTGGAAGTTTAGCAACTCTCCTGAGCCACGCCTTCTTGAATCCTGCTTGGTTTGGCAGGGGGGTTCCACTGCTAGGAAACACCCACCCAATGTGCTCCTGGCAGTGTAAGGTGGGGCAGGGGTCAAGACTTCAACCATAGAGAACGAAGCCCTAATGATAATTGAGTGGGAAACAAATTACATCCTTACCTGAGTGGAATTACATTTTACTTGCTGACAGATAGCTTTTATAGATAAGATGAAGTGTAACAACGCTAGAATATTGAGGCAGGCTTTAAGTTTGAAAGATTTCCAGTTCGAAATCTCTCACATTAAAGGGAACAAAAACCCTGTGGCTGATGCTTTGTCCAGAATTTATGAGTGAAATGTTGAAAGTTGCTTCTGTCACGTTTTGCATTGCTAAAATGTATCTGTCTTCTGTTTTTCTCCAATGCTGCTTTATATTACAATCACAACCTCAATTTATGTATGCTTAAATAGTTTCAGGTATAAATATTTGAATAAATAAGAAGTTTGGGCAGGTTGATGACATTTAAGCAAGTTCCTGTTTGTTAGGTTAGGCAGGGTTTTGACAGTGATTGTTTTCCTCTGTTATACTTGACCTGTAAGGCCAGTTGTCATATTTCACTAAAAAACACAAAATAGACTGCAAGAGTTCCCCCCCCACCCCAGAGTGAGCTACATTCAATTTCTAACCCGCCAATGGTGGAATATCTTCTTTAGTTCTTGATTAGCGGCTCTGAGAAATTTGTAAGGAGCAGGAGGCCAAATGTGGTCTGTCACCGTCATGGAAGGCAAGTTGTTTTTCAGAGCCAAGAGAAATTTTTGCACCTATAAGAAGGGAGAAAGAGACCATAGCTCATCAGATGTCAAAGAGAGGCCCAGAACATGATTTGAAGGTTCATGATGCAGCAGCTTAGCTGAATGAAGCTAAGTATATCTGGCCAGTTTCTGGATAGGAGACCACCTGGGACCTGCATACATGCTGCTTGTGAGTTCCATGGGAGAAAAAGTGAGTCAAATGAGAGGGAAAGTGGGATATAAGCAAAGCCAGACAAAAACATTCATACTAGATTCTACTATCTAAAGATGTAGCATACAAACAATTCTGCAGCACCTAACCATGACACTTTAACCACAAGGTGTTAGAACAAAGTTTGAGTCCAGTGGCACCTTTAAGACTAACCAGGTTTAATTTGGCGTATAAGATTTCATGTGAATGCACACTTCATCAGAGTGTGCATGCACATGAAAGCTTATACTCGGAATTAAACTTTTTTGGTCTTAAAGGTGCTACTGGACTCAAACTTTGTTCTGTTGCTTCAGACCAACATGGCTACCCACCTAAATCTAACTATAAGAAGAAGAAGAAGAAGAGATTGGACCCTTCACTACCCAAGGGAGTCTCAGAGCGGCTTACAAACTCCTTTCCCTTCCCCTCCCCACAACAGACACCCTGTGAGGTAGGTGGGTCTGAGAGAGTTCTGACAGAAACTGCTCTTTTTTTCAAGAACAGCTCTTATCAGAACTACGGCTTGCCCAAGGTCATCCAGCCAGGTGTAAGTAGAGGAGTGGGGAATCAAACCCGGTTCTCCCGGATTAGAGTCCGCACACTTAACCACTACACCAAACTGGCTCTTAGTCTTTGATCAAGCCTGACAAAACCCGTAATGTGGACCACTCCCTGGACAAGGATAGTTCCCAAGAATACAAATATTCTACCAAAAGCTTCAGGGATATTTTAGGATCCATTAGGAAAGATACAGAAAGCCATATACAAATGACAAGGGCGGTGATTAACACAGGCCTTGGTATTCCGAGACTCAGTCAGTCAAGTAGCAGTTTGGCTTGTTACTTGCCATGGTGTTTGTGTAAAGTGCCCTTAAGTCGCAGCTGACTTACGATGACTCCATAGGGTTTTCCAGAGGTGGTTTGCCATTGCCTGCCTCTGAGCAGTTACCCTGGACTTCCTTAGCGATAGAGAGCCAGCGTGGCATAGTGGTTAAGAGTGGCGCACTCCAATCTGGAGAACCCAGTTCAATTCCGCACTCCTCCACATGAAACCAGCTAGGTGACCTTGGGCCAGTCATAGTTCTCTCAGAGCTCTTTGAGCCCAAAATAATGTCTAGCTTGCTAAAAAAAGAGTTAGAACTTAAAGCTGCCAGACAGTCTTCAGATCTCCTGGCTATACCACACACAATGCCATACGATAATTATTCAACCTTAGTGGTCTCCTATCCAAGTATAAATCAGGGCCAACCCTGCTTGGCTTGCAAGATATAATGAGACGGGGCTAGCCTGGGCCATCCAGGGTCAGGACACTTTCTGTAGTACACCCTGTGAACCTAGATTGCCTGAACGATCCGCATTTTCCCCACCCTTCCCTCATCCCAAGCCTGCTAGTCCTGGTTTGCAAGCTCTTCCATTTAGTGGCAAATTACCCCATCCCCTATCCCAGTGAGTTTCAATTTCCCCATTAAAGAGGAACCTTGGAGCTCCAGTTCATACCAGGAGGTTGTGAGACATAATCTAGGGCACAATCTCAGTTTAATTGATTTCTGCATGGTTGTCGCTTGCATGTCCCCATAGAGCACCCAGCACTCCTTCAAGCTGTCTTTCAGGGAAGGGCTATCTGCTATTATGGAAGTTCTCAACTGAAGAACACCTGATAACCTTGAGGTTCTCTGGAAACTCTGTGGAATTGCCCAAAACAAAGCTAGATAGAGTTGCTTTCAGTCTGTCCATACTGTCTTACTCTCCATTCCCTGCCCATATTGAGACCTATGCTATTTATAGGAATCCTGTTACACTGCTGTCCTCCTTTCAAGGAGCGTAAGGTGGCATACATAGAATGGATAAAAGGAAGTACTTCTTTACCCAAAGAGTGGTTAACACATGGCATTCACTGCCCCAGGAGGTGATGGCAGCTACAAGCATGGACGGTTTCAAGAGGGAATTGGATACACATATGGAGCAGAGGTCCATCAGTGGCTATTAGCCACAAGGTATAGATAGGAACTCTCAGTCCAGGGCAAGTGATGCTCTGTATTCTTGGTGCTTGGTTGGGGG
>NW_015175397.1:0-11796 GCF_001447785.1 Gekko japonicus | reverse complement strand
ACCCTATGGCATCATACCTTCTGAACTTTCTCCCCTCACCAAAATCCACCCTCCCAGGCTCCACTCTGGCCCCCAAAATCTCCAGGTATTTTTCAACCAGAGTTGGAAATCCTAACTACCAGTGAGCTGCATTGCTGACTGGGAATTTGAGTCCAGGCCTCCCCAATCCTAAAATGACACTCTAACGCAGGTGCCAAACTCATTTGTTACGAGGGCTGGATCTGACATAAATGTCACTTTGTTGGGCTGGGCCATACGTGCCATAAATTTTAATGCCAGGTACTAGAGATATTTTACCACTGACCGTGACCCATACCCCTCTTCAGGAGAGGTCAGGGCCAAACCAGCCCTCCTCACCCCTTATGGTTGCCAACTCTGGATTAGGAAATCCCTGGAGATCTGGGGGAAAACCCTGGGGAGTACTTGCATTTGGGGGAGGGAGGGACCTCAGTAGGGGTATATTACCCTAATATAGGCCCTTCCAGTTCACATTTGGACTGGTTTCCTCCCAGTCACTCACAGGCCAGATAAGAGCCCTGGACAGGCCAGTTCCAGTCCCTGGGCTGTATGTCTGACATGTCTACTCTAACCACTATGCTACACTGGTTTATATACTGAACTCACAAACCCTTTGAGATGTATGTTTTCAGGACAAGTGTACCCTTTACAAAAAAGTAATTCAAAGGCTTAAAAGTCCCTTTCCTTTCCTTCTCACTGTATCTTTTTTCCCCAACAGACTGGGCCAGGAACTTACTTACCAGACTTTGGTAAATAAAAGTGGCGATGCGGGCAGAGGCCCCAGAGCGGAAGTACTTCTTGTATTCCTTTCGTGTCTGTGAATGCACACACAAAAAAGCCATGCTTAGTAGAACACCGTAGACTAACTGACAGAACGTTATAATTTCTTCCAGGCAGATGTTATTTCACAAGGGAGGAACGCTTAAGGAAATAGGAGTTAGATTAAGGGTCACCATGTAAATGGCCCGTTACAATTTCAACTGTGGAGCACGGCGGTGTAGACCAAAACAAGAGACCCTTGTGGTTCAGTTCTGGATGTGGCTAGTAGTGAAATCTTTGATATGGTCGCCCTCAAGAAAGGAAGAAAGAAAACAAAGCCAAAAAAGTGCAACATTTTTTTAAAAATACCAAAAAATCCCCCACCCACCCCCGGGGTCAGTATGACTCTCTTTAAAGAATCCCTACTGTCTTTCCAACATCTTTCTCAGGGAAATGATAAAAGCACATAATATCAAATACTCTCTTAAGAGAAATATTAAAACAGTGTATTTGTGTATGATAAACCATGGTCAAAGCCATGTGGAACTGACAGTGGTCTTATGCATGCAAAGAACTGTATTTGTAAGGCCAGCCTAAGAAAAAGAGAGACTTGTATAGCCATGCACCTGGACTAAGAAATACAAAGAAACTTTTAAGATCATACACATGAAATTTCGCCTTCCGAAATGAAACAGGAGTAATGTTTTCCTACATAGTGTGAATGGCTAGCTAAGGGCCAAACATGTCCAGGTTCCCAGAACCAACTCAGGTTCCCTGTAGCTGGACAGCAGCGGTAAAGTAGAGCCCAAACAGGCTTGGAATACCACTAAGGCTGTTTTCCCACATAGAAACAGAGCTAGAGGGAGCAATTTCCCCGTTTTGCTGCTCCACATGGAGCATTCTGTGCATGTGGAACAGCAACAGCAAGGAAAACACCCCCACACTGTTAATATGAGGGGAAATGGCCTGGGAGGGAAGGCAAGAGCTCTTCCTACCCCTGCAACACCATTCCAAGCCTGTTTGGGGTCTCCTTTACCTTTTAAAAGCAATTCAGTGCAGCTGCTGAACATGTAGTTCGGCAACAAAGTTCAAATCTCTGTATCAAACAGCTAAGGGCTGTTTCCCTTATGTGGAAAGTCAACATTATGGGGCCAGCCACAGCTACAATACAGAGTTCTGAAAATCCAGGGGAAACTGCCTTAATATAAATGGCAAGTTTACGGGGGGGGGGGGGATCTGCTTTTTAAAATTAATCTGGGGCACAGCCACCCAAATTAATAGCAGTATCTGCACATGTGCATACATAGTTTTTTAAAACAAACACCAGTTGTGGGGGGCAACATTTTGGGTTGCCATAGCAACCTTTATTGTAATGGTGGAGATGGAGAAGCAAGCAGGCAGGAAGGAGGAGGGGAGGGAGTGCAGGTGGGTGGGTGGGAGTCAAAGAGGGCAGAGAGAGAAGTGAGTGCGGGGACAGAAAACTAGTGCTGGAACAGATAAGGAGGCAAAGCAGAGGAAGCAAAGGAGGGAAGCAGAAGATGGAGATAAGGGGGTTAAGCCAGAGGCACTAAGGAGAGGCTAGGGCGGACATGAGGTTCCCCTCCACCACAGCTCTTCACCCAATCCCTCCCACACACACACTTGGGGTCTTTGGTGCGGCCCCCCTTTCCTTGGTCACCCTAAAAAACAACAACCTAGAAATGAAATCCTAGCACGGTCTTATCAATTGGAAGTGAAAGGAGTCAAATCCTCTGAAGGTAAAATCCAGCAGGCTCACTCAAACACAAAATGGGAACAAAAGGGCCATGTTGTAACTTTTCAGCTCTCTCTTTCAGTACAGGGACACACTTCCTGTCATAATAAGATGATATCCCCTAAATCCATTCCTCCACAGCCCTGAGGTAACTACAAAGAATCATTCTATTCCAGTGAACAAATGATAACTTGAAAATTATTAAACTTGGCTTCATTGTGGCTTTAGTGGGATATTTTATGGTTATATTTCATTATTATGGTGCTGCTGGGCTTTTTTGTTTGTTTTTGTTTTAAATGTTTCATTATAATGGTGTTTTTCATTGATTTTTACTGGCTGAAAGCCACTTCGAAGGCTTTTTGAAAGCACAGAGGCAGAATATGTATTTCAAGCGAACAAATAAATAACACATTCCAATTCTCAGCTGGCGAAAGTCTGAGGATGAAATGGATTCAGGATAATTGATTGGGTGAGCTGCACATTGTGACCTCTTCTACTGCAGCTCGGGAAATATTCTCCCAAAGCTGCGGAGAATTATTATTATTACTGCTAAGTGCTGGACTTTTATGTTTTCAAGGGCAGTGTGCCCATTCTTTCCCCCTGAGTCTCTGTCATAGCTTCCCCAATGCTGACTTAAATCTGTGTGCAATAACATCAAGTAAACCAGCCAACTATGCAACTTGGCCAGTGTGGTTACAGTGAAGGACGAGGATCCTGGGAGACCTAGGTCTGAATCAACCCCCCCCCCCCCCCGCCAAATCTGTGCACACTTAGAGTGCTGTAACGGCCTCACCCCCCCCCCCCCCCCATGCCATGGAAACTCACTAGGTGATCTTGAGCCAGTCACACTCTGTAACGATTTAAAGCTTTAAGTGTGTGTTTCTTTTAAATGCTTGGTAATTTGCAGAAGAGCAACAGGAGTGAAAGAGGGTGATGAGTGAGTGAGGTGATTATTGGCGACTGAGAGTGTATGGGCAGAGCTAAGAAGTATGTGGGTGGAGAGAGAGAAGTCAGAAGTTATCAGGCTGTCAGCGGTTTGTCGTGCTCAGGGTTGTCCCTGAGCACTGAAAATCCTGTCGCCGTTTTTGAAGAGAGATCGCAGAAGGAAACAAGCGCCTCAGATGTGAAAGGGCTGGGTGTTGCGTCACACTCCAGACACCTTTCTCAGAGCAATCGCTTTTCCACCCTTTCTCTGCCTTGGCTGTGCGATTATCTCTGAACTCCTCCCCGGCACTTTTCCGTTTCCTTCCTTTTATCTCCCCTCCCCTCCCTTATGGACACACCCCTCAAGCTCTTTCTGAGCCCATAGCCTCTTCCAGCCGCCCATCACCGCATTCTCCAATCTCTTAGTGTTTCCCCTTTTTGTCCCACCTCTCTTATGGCCCACCCCCCTTTAGGTAGAGGAGCGTCGTCCGTGCCAGACCGCTCCTTCGGCCCCATCTCCTCCGAGTTCCCTCTGCGTTTCGGCCGTCGATGAGGGAGGGGTTTGGGGATGCTCGAGTCTCCGGGACTGTTTCCCATGGCCCGTCCACCTCCCGATATTCATGGGGAGCCCGGAGCTGGCTGTGCCAGTCCCGCCGCAGCGGCCGGTGCGGCCGCGGAGGAGCCCACGGCGGGACACAGTTAACAGTCAGCTGTGGTTAGTCGATTGTCTACAGAGTATGATGAAACCGTCTCCTGATTAGGATCCCATATAGTGCCATGAAAAGCATTAAGATCCTCAAAAGGAAAGTAGAATACTTATAGAGGACATATTAGTGACTAGAGAGAGTAAAATCCTAATCTTTTCAAAGTATTATAAGAGTGCGGAAAAAAGAAGCTGACAGAAACCTGAGAGAAAAGAAAGGGAAAGGGACAACGTACATTCTGAAGAGAAAGGATCTGATAAAGAGGAGTGGTTGTGAAGTGAAAGAGTATGACACTTCAGTCAGAAGTTATTAACATACACTGTTTTATTTACTGAAGAAACAAGTTGCTAAACACCCTGAAACCAATCCGCTTATTGTACAAATAAAGTTTTATTTCATTTTAACCTGGAGTCCTATGTTATTAAAATATAAAGACTTACCATATCTAAGAGAGTAGTCGTAACACACTCTCTGTCGGCCTAACCAACCTCACAGCTGGAGGAGCCTGATGTATACTACTTCGAGTTCCCACTGAGGAGCAAACCCATCCTGTATTTTAAATTGCAGATAAAGGGACCGTTCCACCATGGCCCTGAATCAGGGACAGATCAGCACTCTAGCTTATTAGGAAAGCTCCTGATGTGCTGGAAGGGACTCTGGCAACAAGAAACAAGCCAAGCCATGAGGATGGTATGTTGCTTGTAGCACCACAGTGGCTATTCAACTTAGACCTTGGCCATATCAACAACGACCACCATAGTGGGAGTCGCCTGCTGGCAGCTGTTCTAGTTCACCACCACTCCAAGCAAAAACATTAAAAAAAACTGGTGTCACGTGTACTGCTACATGGCTTCCAGGGAAAACCCAGAAGTGATGTAGGGTAGCTCAAGGAATTGCCAGAAGCTCTATGGTGCCACAGAGTTTCTGGCAATTCCTAGAGTGACCCTATATCACATCTGGGTTTTCCCCAGAAGTGCTGTAGCAATGCACACAATGTTGCGCTCCATTTCCCTGCCCCCAAACTGCCTTCCAATCCTGGCATCCATAACAATGACAATGGGTATAGGCTAGGGTTGCCAGCTCTGGGTTGGGGAATACCTGGAGATTTTGGGATGAAGCCTGAGGAGAGTGGGGTTTGGGGAGTGGAGGGACTTCAATGGGGTATAATGCCATAGAGTCTACCTTCAAAAGTGGCCATTTTCTCCTGGTGAACTTATCTCTATAATCCGTAGATCAGTTGTAATAGTGAGAGATATACAGCCACTACCTGGAGGTTGGCAACCCTAATGTATGCCTACTTGGCTAAGCTTCTTTCAGGGCTGTTTTAACATCCCAGTCTGCCTCTGCCCTGAACCAGCATGTTCTTCCCCTCCTTGTTTTGTTATTTTTCTACTGGACATCCACAGGTAGGGATGGGCACTAACTGGCTGATGAACTAAATTTTTTTGGCTGATTTGTGGTTTGCAAAGCGATGTTCACAAACTAAAGAACCACCATGAACTTCCACAGATTTTGATGCTTACCCCTGCTTTCTGCTCAATGCAAAAAGCCACGGGGAGCAGAAAGCAGGGATTAAAACTTTACATGGCTCACAAACTGATACAAACTGGTTGAGTTCACAAACCGGCACATCAGTTCATGGTTCAGCCATGAACCAAACTGCAAAAATGCGGTTTGTGCCCATCCCTATCCAGAAGGCTAGCCTGACCACTGGGCAAACTAGAGCCCTAGGCCTCAGATGCCAGGTTTTGAAGGGTGCAAAAAGGGCAAGAGGAGACTCCTCTGCTGACTTGAAGAGAAGCTTGGCATTCTGGCTTCTACAATCTCCATATCCATTGACTCTGGTCCTCTGCAGCTGCCATGATGGAATATGGAAGATTTTTGAAGAGTTTATCTATTTTTATTTTTACACCATTCATTCTGAATGCCCAGTATGTAATAGGTTATTCTAGGCTTTTCACTTTTTTCACAGTTTAAAAGAGGGGGCTCCCCCAAAGTCATCACCTAGGATGCCATCACCTAGTTTATCTATTTTTATTACTCCCCCAAAGTCATCACCTAGGATGCCAAAGAACCTTGGATCAGCCCTGGACATCCATGCTAATGCAGAATTCTGAGGAACTTGAAAGCTTGCTCGCTACTTTCCAATGCACAGATTTTGTGATGTTTTGGTCTTCATGATGTTTGCTGTATTTCAGTTCTTGTGATGGTTACTGGTCACACATTTTAATGCATGCAATAAAGGGAATGTAATTCTTAAAGAAGCTAGAAATGCCTAATCAAGGGGGGGGACTGGTGAGATCAGAAACAGTCTATCCTCAAAATTATATCTATGCGACCACACCTTGTGGATGCATATCCCAGGCGCAGAAGCAGATACATGAGGACAGAGAAAGAGAGAGAGAAGGGAAATTGGTGTGGCAACCAGTGTGTCCACCAGAGGTGTATTTTCTCAAAGTTACCTGATAACCTTTCCAATAAGCACCAATGATAGTGGCAGCCCGAGTGTGGTGCTTCTCTTCCTTCAGCTCCCGCAGGATCCTGCGAGACTGCGGAAGGGAGGGGATAGATAAAAAACCCATACGAGCTCAGGAGAGAAGAAAGGCAGTGACACAGTAGCCCAGAGACCAGAGTTTTCACAGTCATGCATTTTGCCTGCTCAGACAGTAGCTTTAGCTGACTAATCAGCAGTGAATCAATTTTAATCATCGAGGGCAAAAGTTCAACAACAAAATTGAGTGTTAAGGACATGCTTTCATTTGTTTGGAGGTCATTTTAGTTCTGGTTTATCACCATATGAATTTTAAAAAGGTATGATTAAAAGTGGATTTTGTCTTCTCAATGAGTGGTACCTTTTTGTTGATTAATCCTTCAGTATTTATTTTAATATTTTACTCAGTATGGTTCTCATAATTCATTATGATGTTTTAATGCACTTTTATGTAATCTGCTTCGTGTATTTCCTTTTAGAAAATTGTTATCAATACTTACAGCAGCAATGCAAAAAACCCCACACTGACAGTTTTATTCATATGCAAACACTTTTAAATTTAATAGGTTGGCCGGAAGTGATGCCATCATACTAGGTATGTCACCAGGGGGGCACTCTAGTATTCAGCCAGAAACTCTATGGTACCATGGAGGTTTTAGGCTGAGTGCTAGAGCATCCCCCAGCAACATGCCTGGCACGATAGGGTTGCCAAGTGGATTTTCGCCGGGAGCGGAGGGCTCCCGGCCGGCATCTGTTGCGTGCGCGCCGCATGCACATCACCCGGAAGTGACGTGATGACGCCAGGCACGCTGGAGGCGGAGCCACAGCTATACAAGGGGAAACCATAGAGTTTTCCCTCAGATGGCCATGGCCCCGCCCTCAGCATGCCCGGCGTGGTCGCGTTACTTCCGGGTGACGCGCACGTCGGGGAGGTGTTCCGCCCGGGGCCCGATCCGCCAGCGGCGCGGAACGGGCCTCTGGGGCGGGGGGACTTCGGAAGCCTATGGCACGATGATGTCACCTCCGGGTAACATCATCATGCTGGGCACGTTGGCGTGATTCCAGCACTTTGGGGGCAGCAGCTCAGGGCCCCTAAAGCAGGCAAACCCCCCCCCCCCGAGGGGAATGACAAGCCTAACTTTCAAGAGGGTGTTAACCCAGGTTAACAGATTGTGTAAACTTCATTTTATGACCTTCTACTGGAACTCAGGAAACATTCTTCCAAAGCTGGTGAGAATGAACACTGATACATAACAATACAAATATAACGGAGTACACGGTTGTTGAAAGGGAGCTAGGCAGGCCTAGTCAGAAAAAAAACTGAGGGCAGAAAGAACCACTGCTTTGAATTGTGAACCCCTCTTGTATATGTCTGGGCAATCTGTAGATTTTATGGATGTATATCTCAGTTGTGGATGGCAAAGGGGAAGGTTCTAGTGGTGTGTGTGCTCAAAATACATGGTTCTCAAAGGGTAGTCATTACCTGATAACCTTTCCAATAAGCAGAAATGATCGTGACTGCCTGGGTGCGGCGCTTCTGTTCCTTCAACTCCCGCAGGAGCCTACGAGACTGTGGAGGAAGGGAGGGGATAGATAAGAACCCCACAGGAGCCCAGAGAAAAAGAGAGGCAGAGAGGACACCAATGCAGAGGGCAGAGTTACAGGTTTCAAAAACTATGTTTCCCTGCCTTGTCTACAAAAAGCAGCAGATTAATCAACTAAAACTTTAGATCATCAAATAGTTTGTGGCTCATTTCCACCAGAGGGGATGTGATTTATTAAAGACATGTCTTTATTTTTCAGGCTGGGGGCTAATTTCCACCAGAGGGGATGTGATTTAAAGACATGTCTTTATTTTTCAGGCTGTTTGATAGGAGATTAAAAAATTTTTAAAGGTGACCTTTCCTCATTAACAAG
Source organism: Gekko japonicus (assembly GCF_001447785.1). Lineage (NCBI taxonomy): Eukaryota > Metazoa > Chordata > Lepidosauria > Squamata > Gekkonidae > Gekko > Gekko japonicus. Next base: position 3,230 of record NW_015175397.1, on the reverse strand, counting down.
AAATGTTAGCTTTTGTTTCCTAAATTGTGTTATTTTAAAGGTAAAGGTAAAGGTTCCCTTGCTCGAAAGCCAGTCGAATCCGACTCTAGGGTTGCGGTGCTCATCTCCGTTTCAAAGCCGAAGAGCCAGCGCTGTCCGAAGACGTTTCCGTGGTCATGTGGCCGGCATGACTAAACACCAAGGCGCACGGAACGCTGTTACCTTCCCACCGAAGTGGTCCCTATTTATCTACTTGCAATTTCTTGCTTTCGAACTGCTAGGTTGGCAGGAGCTGGAACTACAGACGGGAGCTCACCCTGTCTTGCGGCACCCGGGTCTTGAACCGCTGAAATACTGACCTTCCACCTTCTTCTTCTTCTTCTTCTCTTCTTCTTAAATTGTGTTATTTTAGGTGTCTGTTAATCTGGCTCAATTTACCCAGTTCTATTCACTACCCAGTTAGCCCTCTACTGGAGGCTGGTTCTGAGTTGTCCATCTACCCATCGAAAAGTCCTTGTGTTTGTAGAGGAACAACACAAGGACTTCATAGCACACGTGCAGCGGGAGTTCTGTGCCAGCTCTTTTTTGTTTGCAAAAACAGCACCTCCCACCACAACCACCACGGTGTCATCGAACTGCCCTCTGGAGCAACTATGGTCTCCCTTGTGAAACTGATTTCTGGAATGGAGCCAATAAGGGCTCCGTGGAGTAGATTCACGATGCAATAACCGTGGGGAGGGGTGGGGAAGCTACAGCCACTTCCCTCTATGTGCTGTGGTTGCAAACAGGGGGAAAAAAGAACCATTATAAGAACATAAGAACATAAGAGCCATTGCACATTTGATACAGTGAAATGAGCACAAGGACTTTGTAATGTGTAGCTGGAGCCATGGGTTCATATTTTATTTACATATTTATTGCCTGTTTATATATATATCCCATATTATCTGTCGTAGCTATATTCATATATTTTTTGGTATTCTTATATCCTTGTTTCTTGCCATTTATTAATTTATTAAGTGCATTCATACATCTGTCCTGCTTTTGTAGTGTATTACGCACAGTGCCTTCAATTAATCATATAATTAATATCAGTGAAATGTTGGGGTCTGTGTCTTCCTGCTACCATTCCTTGCCCAATGGGGTGATAAGAACCTTCATCTCCAGTGTCTTCTGCTTAATAAGACTTAATTAACAGAGTCCATTAACGGCGCTATGAAACTTTTCCACGATGCATAAGGACCCAAGGCCACTAGCAGAGCTGGTTCAAGGTATTTCATCCCACCATGGGAGATCTTCCCACCACCTCCTCCCATACTGGTGGTGGCCGAGAACAAGCCATGCCCCAGCAGAGCTGGCAGCTCCCAGGGGTTCAGCTCAGCCCTGTCCTGTGGTGGCACAAGTCTTGGCTGCGATGTTGTCTCCTCTCATGCTGGTGGTCAGGAGCATGTTGAACATGGGTGGCACTGTTGGACGGAGCGACTCAGCACGCCTGGACACTGGGGGGCGCTACACCCCTCTAAGTGTGTATAGGTGTTATCTCCTTGAATGGGATGCCCCTTTTTGTCTTAACCTGGGAGCTTTCCTCTGGCCCCGCCTCTCTCTCTTTGTCCTTCCATGGAGGCACATGTCTCTGCAGGTCTCTCCTGTACAGACAATGCCCTCCTACTCCCTCACACGTGATGCCGGATAAGATGGCCGTTTGTGACAGGGGAAGTACTCTTTAGATTAGGCCTCCCTCCCTTGTGAACTGGATCTACTTGAATAAATGCATCCGACTGCCACCTGAATATGAACTGGATCTACTTGAATAAATGCAAGTTTACCTTTTTTCCCCAATATACTTCTTGAGAGATTTATTTATCGCGCTCAGTATCACACTTCTATGACTGTGCAAAACTCTGCTGTATTAACCAAATATCCCAATAGGCACATCGCCACCCTCCTCACTGTGCTGCCACAAGCAGGCAGGCGCTCCAGTGGCTTAGACGGACAACCGGCCTTGATCACTGGAAATCCAGATGTAATGTTTGAATAGGGACTATTAACAGAAAATCCAGGGCACGTAGGCCTGAACAACTGGTATTTCAGATAAAATCTGAGGATCAGCAGCACAATCTGGACCTACATGCATTGGACTTTCAATGCGCACACTACACGAGAAGTGGCTGGAGATGTGCTTCTGCTCTGCCCCATCTATAATGATCTTAGATGTATATTTATTACACCCATCCCCCAAAAAATCCTGGGAAGATTGGAGGGATGGTATACCTCCTTTCTCCTTGCAGACTTTCAATCTAGAACCTCAGACAGAGTTGTTAGATTCTGTGCACCTGCCAGAATTTCCCATGGTCGTTTGCTTTTTTTATTCCTCTTAATGGAAGATTGCATACACATTCTTATTAACTATTCTGACAATGTATGTTTTATTCTACTGATCTATGCCTATAATAAATTACTGACCAATTGACTTCAGATCCGTACACTTTTTTAAAATACTGTCCCCATATGTAGGCACCCTATGATCTTGTAGGCAAGACAAGTGCACTGGGTGGATGGGGAAGGAAGCTTCATTCTCACTCTTCTGCTTTGTACAGAGAAAGAAAGTTCATCCAAACTGTGCTATTATATTAAATTTTTTGGCATATGCAAATATATTTAATTTCCAATCAATTGATTGGTCTCTGAATCAGTTAAAAAGGCTAATGATCCATTGCCAATAATATTTCATTGCTTGATAGTTTCGTAACTGGTGACTAATAATCAAACGGCCAATTGCATAGTCTTTTCATTCATGTAACAAGCAGAACCTATCAATAGGACAGGGAAATTATGCAGACATGAGATACTTATAACTATCTCAAGCTACCTATTTTTGGGGGGTGGACAGTGGGCTAATCAGTGTTTTAAATAAATAAATACATGTCCATCTGGATTCACCCAGAAATGCATGCATTCTAGGGTTGCCAGGTCCCTCCCAACAACTGGTGGCGGATGGAGGGATTTACCGGGAGTAGGAGGGAGGCCCAGCCAATGTACAGCAACATGCCTATGTCACTGCCCATGTGACCCGGAAGTGACATCATCATGTTGGGGGGTGGCAGGGCAATGGTTTGGTATTTTGGCAAACAGTCTGGTAAATTTGGCTTCTGCCATAGAGTTTTTGCCCAAATACCAGAGTGTCGCCCTGATTATATCCCCGAAGTGATGACATCACTTCTCGATCACATGGGCAGTGACCATAGACACAT
>NW_015175396.1:551490-555494 GCF_001447785.1 Gekko japonicus | reverse complement strand
AAGTATTGTTTTAAAGTGCTGATCAAATAGTTAATCAGGTAAGCATGCAATATATGTGATTTATTAAAGGTGTACAGGGTGAAGAGGAAGAAAAGGGAGTCGGTGTTGGATTTGGGGCAAGCAAGTGTGTAAACGCAATGCACAGGACTGGACTGGAAGCAGCATTACTCGTTTCTGTTTTGGCACTGTTCGCTGCCCATAAATGCAGTTCCCTTCCCTACACCCATCTAGGGGCTGCGGTGGCTCAGAGGTTAAGACGCTGAGCTGCAGACTTTAAGGTCTGTAGTTCAGCATTTTGATACCCTAGTACCGTGTGATGGAGTGAGCTCCCGTCTCTGGCGCCAGCTCCTGCCAACCTAGCAGTTCGAAAGCAAGGAAATTGCAAGTAGATAAATAGGTACTGCTTTGGTGGGAAGGTAACAGTGTTCCGTGCGCCTTGGTGTTTAGTCATGCTGGCCACATGACCACGGAAACGTCTTCGGACAGCACTGGCTCTTCGGCTTGGAAATGGAGATGAGCACCGCACCCCTAGAGTCGGATTCGACTGGCTTTCCAGCAAGGGAAACCCCACACCCATCTAGTTCAGCATCCCGTTTTCTACAGTGGCTAACCAGATGTTGTTGATGAACCAACAAGCATCACACAAACGGAGCAGCCGCCTCCACTATGAACCCCAGGCAAGTGGCATTTCGATCCACACAGCCTTTTCGTATGGAGGTTTCAGCCTCTGACCCTCCTTCTCCATTTCTCCCTCTAACCCCCCATAAGAATCTTGCTCAGGCCATGTTGTATTTGATCATTGGGGATGGATGGCCCGCAGTCCGCTTTCAGAGGTTCTGCAGCCCACTTTGGGATCCCGACCCATAGGGTGGGAAACACCAGTCTAAGGCAGGGGTTCCCCATGTGGCACCGGTGTGGGCCGCAACGCCCACCAGCACCTTTCCTGGCACCTACCAAGTGTTTTAGAAAGTGGGTGAGGTCTTTGCCCGGCAGGTCTTCTGGTTGTGCAGATTTTTAAAAAGTTACTCAGCAGCTGCCCCTGCAACATGAGGGTCTTTGTGCGTACCAACACACAAGGCAGCTCTTCCCGTCTGTCCATCTTTTGCTGCTGTACCTAGAAGAAAATCCAGTGCTTGTCAAGTTTCTATATTATAGGACAAAACCCCCTAAAAATCACTTATCGCCCCCTACAATCCCAAGCTGAACTGGCGGGACAAGGCCCACAATTCAACGGCCAGCCCAATGACCTTTAGACCAGGGGTCTCCAACCTTTTTGAGCCTGCAGGCACCTTTGGAATTCTGACATAGGATGGGAGGTGCAACCACAAAATGGCCGCTGGAGGTGGAGCCAACCAATAATGGCTACTGCAGGAGACAGAACCAGTCTCAAAATGTCAGGGAGGTCACACATCTAATAGTAACTTTTTAATGTTTCAGGCAGAAGCTGTGCAACAGAACATGGACGGCTTCAAGAGGGAATTGGACAAACACATGTCTGAGGGTGTGCACAAACATTATTTCTAAACAACACATTCATTTTAAAAGGTGTTAAATAAGGACATAAGAGAAGCCAGTGTTGGTTCAGGTCAATGGCCCATCCAGTCCAACACTGTCACCCAGTGGCCAAAAATACCAGGTGCCATCAGGAGGTCCACCAGTGGGGCCAGGACACTAGAAGCCCTCCCACTGTTGCCCCGCACCAAGCACCAAGAATACAGTGCATCACTTGCCCCAGACTGAGTTCCTCTCTATACCTTGTGGCTAATAGCCACTGATGGACCTCTGCTCCATGTGTTTATCCAATTCCCTCTTGAAGCCGTCCATGTTCTCTTGCACAGCTTCTGCCTGAAACGTTAAAAAGTTACTATTAGATGTGTGACCTCCTCCCTGACATTTTGAGACTGGCACTGTCTCCTGCAGTAGCCATTATTGGTTGGCTTCACCTCCAGCGGCCATTTTGTGGTTGCACCTCCCATCCTATGTCAGAATTCCAAAGGTGCCTGCAGGCTCAAAAAGGTTGGAGATCCCTGGTCTAAAGGTAATTGGGCTGGCCATTGAATTGTGGGCCTTGTCCCGCCAGTTCAGCTTGGGATTGTAGGGGGCGATAGGCAATGTTCCCTCTAAGCAGTGGAGTCTTGTGAGCAAAACTCCTACTTTGGGAGCTCCTAGCATTAAAGTTGTGAGCGAGCGATTTGGCTGCTGCATAAATTTGTTTGTTCTGGAGCCTTCCTTCCTGAGCCAAGACAAAAATGTGTGAGCCGGAGGCTAAAAAACCGTGAGCTAGCTCACACCAACTCAGCTTAGAGGGAACACTGGCGATAAGTGATTTTTAGGGGGTTTTGTCCTATAATATAGAAACTTGACAAGCACTCGATTTTCTTCTAGGTACAGCAGCAAAAGATGGACAGACGGGAAGAGCTGGCTTGTATGTTGGTGCGCACATGCCCAATTTGTTACGACAAAAGAATGGAGGGAAAATTATCTGTGCAGTTGTATTTACAAAGCCAAAGTGAAAAGTTACCATTATGCTAATAATAATGTGGATAAATCATTGCTTCTCTTTTAAAAAAATCTAGATCACTAAATTAAAAGGTACGAATAGCAAAATAGAGGTTTTGAGACGGCCTCATTGGATTTCTGTCTCCCTTACTGAACTTGTTCCCGGGGTGACGGATGTCGGGCTGGCTAAACGCTCCGGTAATTCGACCCAGTTCTCTGCCCAGTATTGAATTTCCTTGGCCAACAGAGTCAACAACTCCGCGGCTTTCATCTTTCGGTGAAAAATGGGCCACTCTGATTGGAAGGCAGTTGGAAATTTTGTTGCTCAGCAATCCTTCCTTCAAACTGGAAATTAGCGCTTAATGTAAAACTCTTTAGCTGAAAAGCTCTCCAATCTATGCTGCCACCGCTTAAATATGGAACTCCTGTATGAGTTACGCTCAGTGTGCTTTGAGACAGTGCAGTTGTTCTCGTTAACCTTATCCTTGTTTTCTGCATCGTCTCTCCTGACAGACTATAAACCCAAACAGACCCAATGGCTTTCCCCCCTTTAAAAAACATCTTTAAAATGTTTGTAGCATGGCCAGGGTTTCTAATGGCAAAACTGAGTGGAGGTGGAAAGGTTAAATGCTGTTTCTCTTCCTTCGCTGCACATTCTCTAGGCAAATTGAGGCTGCACAAGCAGCAGAAACCGCTATGGTAGCTATAAGAAATCAATGAGTGGGGAAAGCGGCTGCATGAAATCCCAAATGCCCCCCCCCAATTTGCCCCCAACATTAAGAAGAGGAGGAGATTGGATTTATACCCCTCCCTTCACTACCTGAAGGAGTCTCAGAGCGGCTTACAATCTCCCTTCCCCTCCCCACCACAGACACCCTGTGATGTAGGTGGGGCTGCGGAAGCTCTCTCGAGGACTGCTTGTGAGAGAACATCTCTGAAAGAACTTGTGACTGACCCAAGGTCATGCCAGCAGCCGCATGTGGAGGAGTGGGGAATCAAACCCAGTTCTCCCAGATTAGAGTCCGCGCACCTAACCACTACACCAAACTGGCTCTCAAACTGGTTTATGCTCCAATAAGTGTGTTAGTCTTTAAGGTGCCATATGTCTCTGCCTAACCTACCGTGTCTACCTCGTAGGCTTATTGTGAAGATAAAATGGGGAAGGGATTTTACATCATCTTGATCTCCTTGGAGGGAGGATGGGATAAAAATATAGATTTGAGGCAGGCAGAGTCCAATGCATTTGTCCTCACTTGCACCGTGCTTCACTTCCAATTGCAATGCTGCATTTCAGAAGGCCCTCCATATTAGAAATCTCACTGTGTCATGTCCTGTTAGCATTACGCCTCCAACAGCATATGCATAGGCTCTATTCTATACAGTAAGGAAGTGCACACAATCACTTGAAGTTCGGCACTTAGAGCTGTCACATTAAGGGGAGAGTTTGTGGCTCGGTGAAAGAGCATCTGCTTGGCATGCAGAAGGTCCCAGGTTCAGCCCCCGAT
>NW_015175396.1:541170-551070 GCF_001447785.1 Gekko japonicus | reverse complement strand
ACGGAACACTATTCCCTTCCCACTGAAGTGGTACCTATTTATCTACTTGCAATTTCTGCTTTCGAACTGCTAGGTTGGCAGGAGCTGGAACTAGAGACGGGAGCTCACTCCGTCATGCGGCACCCGGGTCTCGAACTGCTGAACTACTGACCTTCCACAGCCTGCAGTTCAGTGTCTTAACCACTTGAGCCACCGCAGCTCCATATATATGTATTCATATACCTTGTCTTTTTCCCCTGGAGGGTCTCCCAGTAGCTTACCGTAGAATAAACTCCATATAAATGAACCATTAGACGAGCAAATATGGGCTTGTCCATAACGTTGCCGACTCTGGGTTGGGGAACTTGTGGAGATTTTGAGGGGTGGGGAGCTCAGCGGGGTATAACCCCATAGAGTCCACCCTCTGAACAGCCATTTGCTCCAGAGGAACTGGTTTCTGTTGTCTGGGGATCCGTTGTCATTCCAGGAGATCTCCAGCCACCGCCTGGAGGTTAAGAACATAAGAGAAGCCCTGTTGGATCAGGCCAATGGCCCACCCAGTCCAACACTCTGTGTCACACAGTGGCCGAAACCCAGGTGCTGTCAGGAGGTCCACCAGTGGGGCCAGAACTCCAGAAGCCCTCCCACTGTTGCCCCAAGAAGATAGAGCATCACTGCCCCAGGCAGAGTGTTTCATCTAGTGGCTAAGAGCCACTGATCGACCTCTGCTCCAGACGTTTCTCCAATCCCCTCTTGAAGCTGCCTATGCTTGTAGCAGCCTGCCGCTACCACTTCCTATGGCAGTGAATCCCACATGTTCATTCCTCTTTGAGTGAGGAAGGGTTGACAATCCTAGTTGTAATTCTAGGGAAACACCAGGCCCCGCCTGGAAGTTGGCAACCCCACCCCTGACGACTTCCGGAAGGTTCTGCGCAGCCCAGGCGCTTGACGAGGCAACAGTCTGAAAGGCTCCCAGCTGAAAACAAGGCTTCGGCCAGACCCAACTGGCTGTGAGGCTGAACAAGATAGAATTAGGTACAAAACCTGCGTACAAACTGAAATGCAATATTATGATTGATAAGTTTGGGCTCTACTCCTCATTCCAGACACAGTTGTCAATAATAGACAAGTCCCTTATGAGAGGAAACTGCAGTTACTCTGTTTGGGAGCCGCCATTTTGTAAAGAGCCGCCATAGTTCCCTCACGCTCCCGAGGAACAGAAATCGCAACAGGTTTTTGAAGAACTCCTTGGTCACTGAGGGAAACTTTTAGTCAGCGGAATTACGAAGGGAAGAATAGGGTTGCCAACTTGGGGTTGGGAAATTCCTGAAGATTTTGGGGGGTGGAGCTTGGGAGGGTGGGATTTGGGGGGGGTGGACCTCAGCAGGGTATAATGCCACAGACATCACCTCCCAAAGCAGCCATTTTCTCCAGGGGAGCTGATCCCTGCCATCTAGAGATCAGTTGTAATTCAGGGAGATCTCCAGTGCTCACCTGGAGGCTGGCAACCCTTCAGTCAATGAACCATATTGTGGTACCCAAATATTGGTTAGGGAAGGGAAATCATTTCACCTCTTCCCCAGTAATTTTAAGGGAAAGTGTCTCTTTACTCTTCCTTTCTTTTCAAGCCACCTATTTTTTCTTGTTCCCCCTCTGACTTTTTATTTCTTTGCCCAGCCTCCCTGCCCCTTTTCTCTTCCTGGCAGTCTATCTCTTTATTTTCATTTTCCCTTCACTTCTTCCCATTCTCTTTCTAGAAGAAAAAGCTGGGGGAGCAGAAGGCAGGCTTTTTGCTTTTGCAAGAGGGGAAAGAAGCTTACAATAAACTCTGGTTTATTTTTTAAAAAAATTATTTATAGGTTTATAACTTGTACAAGACAAATTGTCATATACACAAATAAATATACTTTAGAGTCTATTATTTTGTTCTTTCTCTAACCAACCATAGAGTCCCGCCCACTACTGGGGAAAAAATCAGAAAATAATAAGAGAAGTAGTAAAAATAGAGCTGCCACTTAAACCCGAAATTTATTTGTTAAATATGATTCCTAAAGAATATGAATGTAATGATAGATATTGACAGCGGCGAGAATTCTTTGGGCTAAATACTGGAAAACAGATAAAGTACCCCAAAGAGAAGAACTAATTTATAACCTGATGAATGTAGCAGAGGTTGATAAGCTGAATGTAATATTGTACGGGAAAGATGAAAAGGTTTTTGGAAAAAAAATAAACTCTGGTTTAGATTTAACAACAAATGCCCTGTTAGGAAATACTTCAGTAATTAAATACACACTAACCACAATTTGTTAATGACCTATGCCTCAAAGAAATAAACATACTCCAAATTCCCTTCCCAATGTCCAAGTTTCCCAAAAGTGTGGTCTGCTTAATGCTACTTTGAATCCTGCTTTATAAGGGAGAGCGCTAACTAGAATGTATAGTTCAGATGCAACAACCAGGTATTATCTTTCCAGAAGTGTTAAATTATCGAGTAAGCAGCATGTGAGGACAGACAGGAACTGGAATCACACCAAAGATCCATCTTGTCCAGATGTCCTTAGGAAGCCAACAAGGACAAAAACGGTTTTCCCTGCTGCTGCCACCTATGAATCAGAAGTATACTGCCCTGAAACATAGAGGTTCCATTAATCAATTTAATCCAAACGACAGAGGTCAGTTCCCTTGGAGAAAATGGCAGCTTTAGAGGGCAAAGTCTGTGGTATACCGTAGCTTCTAGGGAAAATGCCTCCCCAAATTCTCCCTTTCGCAATTACCACCCTCAAACCTCCAGGAATTATCCGGGCCAGAATTAGTAACCCTATGTTTAACAATCATTGATTGGCCAATTCTCCATGAATTTGTGTAGTTCCCTGGTATGTCTAAGCTGATGGCTACCTCCACATCTTGAGGATTGTGCATTCTATACACGTTATAGGCTGTGAGAAGATGAATGTCCAAGTGTTTCTACTAAGCATTCCCAAATAACAGCACACTAGTGGAATGAATGGGAAATGGAAGTGGACTGCAGGGTAGCAACAAAACAGTACATTTCAAAAGGACATGTGACCCCTGAGGAACATTAGACTGTGCCTCATATTGTCACAAGAACCTTGCCTGCAAAAGAACAGAGATAGCCTCTCACAGGGAGTGGGGACAAGGCCCTTTTGTGAGATCTCTGGATGCTATTTTATGCTCAGTTGCTCTCCCTCCTTTTTTGTGTAAGCCTTGGATGGACTAAATTTGTGGATTTCTATGCCACCTCTCCAGAGGACCTGCTCAAGGACTTCTTCCAGGTTTGCAGAAACGTGTTTCCAATATATTCCCAAGCATCTTCCCATATATTTGAGACCGCCTCTCCCCATATGAGCCCCGCAGAACATTGTGTTCTGCAAGCCAGGATCTCCTGGTAGTCCCTGGCCCTAAGGATGTCTGACGCCTCAACTAGGGACAGGGGCTTTTTGGTCCTGGCCCCTACCTGGTGGAATGAGCTCCCTTATTAAATCAGGGCCCTATGGGACCTTTTACAGTTCCACAGGGCCTGTAAGACGGAGCTCTTCCACCAAGCCTTCAGTTGAGGCAGCAGGCATCCGCCTGATATCCCCCCCCCCGTGACAGTAGATCCTGTATTGCTAGTATTGACATAATCTGTTGAGGCATATTGGATGGCATAATTTTAATTTATTGTTTAATTTTCATTGATGTATATGTTCTTAATTTTAGTTGTAAATCTGCGCTGTGTGCAGATCGGTTTGTATGGACCCCACCCTGTGTCTGCTGTGTGGGGAGGGCGGGATATAAATTTAATAAACAAATAAATGAATATGTATCTGGCCCTATTGTGTGGATTTTAGTATCCACATGCTGGGTACCAGGTTTCCAATAAAACAGAATAAGAAGAGATTGGATTTATACCCCGTCCTTCGCTACCTAAAGGAGTCTCAGAGCGGCTCACAATCTCCTTTCCCTTCCCCCCCCCCACAACAAGACACCCTGTGAGGTAGGTGGAGCTGAGAGAGCTCTCCCGAGAACTGCTCGTGAGAGAACAGCTCTGAAAGAACTTGTAACTGACCCAAGGTCACACTAGCAGCTGCATGTGGAGGAGTGGGGAATCAAACCTGGTTCTCCCAGATTAGAGTCCGTGCTCTTAACCACTACACCAAACTGGTACCTTATTTTTTAATTCTCCTTTTCTTCCAAAGAGCTCAGGGCGGTGTACATTTTTCTGCCCTTCCCATTTTACCCTCACTGTAGTCCTGTGAGGTAGATTAGGCTTGGGGGGGGAGGAGAAGAGTGTGTATAACTAGCCCAACTAGGGTTGCCAACTCCTGGTTGGGAAATTCCTGACAATTTGGGAGTGGAGCCCAGAGAGGATGATCTTTAGAAAGGGGAGGCTCCTTATCAAGGTATAATACCATAGAGCAGGGGTTCCCAACATGGTGCCCGTGGGCGCCATGGCACCTGTTGACACCTTTTCTGGAGCCCGCCATGTTTTTGTAGGAAGTGGGTGAGGCCAGGTAGGGCTTTGGCCCATCAAGACTTCTGACTGACTATTGGAGATTTGATTGGCTGTGCAGATTTGTTTAAATGTTGCTTTGGCGGCAGCTGCCACCACAGCACAAGAATCTACACTGTGTTATTGAAGTGTGTGGCCATCCTTTTGTGACTGGCTCCGCCTCCTGCAGCGGCCATTTTGTGGTGGCCATTTTGTTGCTGTGCCCACAGTAGAACTGATAACAATGTTAAAATTCCAAATGTGCTCGTGGGGTCAAAAAGGTTGGGGACCCCTGCTCTTCAAAGCAGCCATTTTCTCCAGGGGAACTGATCTCTGTATTCTGGAGGTCAGTTGACACTCTGGAAGATCTCCAGGCCCCACCTGGAGGGTTGGCAAACCCAGGCCCAAATGACTGGCTCTCTGTAGCATAAAACCAATCAGACAAGTCCAGCCGGTGGTAATGCTGAACACCGGTGTGCCGGTTCATTGAAATGCTTTTTCACATTGCCTGGGCATTGCTTAAACAGCATGAAACCATTAAAATGACTTCGGAACACCTCTGTCAACCCATTTCACAAAGAGGATGTTTTCTCCCCCCCTAGAAATTTCCTAATTAGCATGTGCCTGACAGGTGAACTGTATACACTTGAAAGCATCCAGCATGGAGCTTAAGCTCATGAACTGTGTTAATTTAAACAGTGCCAAGTAAAAGCTGGTGTAGCATTCTTTCAACAGAGAACATCCAATTAGTGGAGAAAAGGGACATTTTAAAGACATACCTATGAACATGAAATTGAAACAGCAATAGAGACATGATCGGAAATAACAATGTAAGAGGGCGGGGGCAGATTCTTTGCTCAACTGCAAACCCACTTTTAGAACTACAAAGGAAGAGAACGAAATGATTTTAGGCTAGGGTTGCCTGGAGTCTGGAGATCTCCCAGAATTACAACTGAGCTCCAGACAGACTACAGAGATCAGTTCCCCTGGAGAAAATGGCTGATTTGGAGAGCGGACTCTATGACATTATACCCTGCAGAGGTCCCGCCCTATCCAGGCTCCATCCCCAAATCTCCAGGAATTCCCTGATGCTATTTAAGGTATGTGGACAAACAAAGAAAAGGGCAGGATGGAATAGTGGTTGGAGCTGAACTAGAGAGTTCAGAGTTCAGATCCCTCATTCAGCCATAACAATCCCTGGGTCAGGTATTTTCTTTTAGCCTAACATACCTTACAGGGTTTTTGTGAAGAAGGCACACAGGGGAAGAGAATCCTATACCCTGAGCTCCTTGAATGAAAACATAAGGCAGGCTTATAATTATTTTTGGCACAAGTTATTGAACCTTGCAAGAAATAGTAATGATTTTATTCCTTACTTACACACTTACACACACACACATAACTGTTCTTTCTGGTTTCATCAGCATGCTTTACAGCAGTTTTGCAGCAACTGTTTCTCAGCAAGATACACTCTGCTTTCAGGCTGTTGTCAGCTGCTGCTTTTGACTGGAGGACTCAGGAGTGAGCTATGTTCAAATGCAACCTGAAGAAAAGGTACGTGTATTGTCAATTCATTTTCCTTTGCACTGAGAATGGGTTTTGTGTAGAAATGCTCTGGTAAAACAGGAGGAACAGAAACTGATGCCTTCCCAAAAGGATAGCACTTCAGACTCCTCCCATCTGATCCGCTTAGTTCAGCCCATCAAATATATCCCCTGGAATGCTGAGCTGTCCAAGATAACCCTAAGGTCTTTCTCAAGAGAGCCAGTTTGGTGTAGTGGTTAAGTGTGCAGACTCTAATCTGGGAGAACCGGGTTTGATTCCCTACTCCTCCACTTGCACCTGCTGATGTGACCTTGGGTCAGTCACAAGCTCTGGCACAGCTGTCCTTGGAAAAGAGCAGTTTGTGTCAGAGTTCTCTCAGCCCCACCCACCTCACAGGGTGTCTGTTGTGGGGAGGGGAAGGGAAAGGGAAGCCGCTCTGAGACTCCAAGTGAAGGGCGGGGTATAAATCCAATCTCCTCCTCCTCCTCCTCCTCCTCCTCCTCCTCCTCTTCTTCTTCTTGGTCTGTCATTGCCAGTTCCAACCCAGTAGAGTGTATGTGAACTTAGGACGATTTTTGCCCCATACTGGCACTTAAAAAAAAAAAAAAATTGCCATGAAGTCATAGCCAACTTATGGTGACCCCATAGGATTTTCAAGGCAAGAAAAGTCAGATAGTTTGCCATTGCCTGCCTCTGAATAGTGACTCTGGTATTCCTTGGTGGTATCTCATCCAACTACTAACCAGGGGCCGACCTTGTTTAGCAGCCAAGATCTGACAAGATCAGGCTAGCCTGGGTTGTCCAGGACAGGGCAGATTGGCATTTAGTTACACCGAATCTCACCTGTCACTTGCCCATTCACCTGATTTCACGTGAACACCTGAAGCTGCCCTATGCTGAATCAGCCCATCAAGGTCAGTATTGTCTGCTCAGACCGGCAGCGGCTCTCCAAGGTTTCAAACAAAGGAGATCACACAGCAGTATAGTAGCAGCAACAATGGGAAAAGGCTGTGAAGCAGGACACGATAGAACTGACAACCGTGTTAATATATTGAACAGATACAATGGGTGCAGTACACGAATATAATCATTGCACAACAAAGCACGACATTTCTAAATACGAATCTTCTGATACACAGTGAAATATTCCATAAAACTCTCTTTCCCAAAATAGCTCTTTCCAACTAAGAATCCAGATACTGAAGACTTCATTTCGATAATCTTCCTCAAGAAAATTACTATAATAGAAACAATGCTATGAAACGGTTGTGCTAAGGTCCATATGTAAAATTACACACAAGCAAGGGCTATTTTTGGGCAGGAACGCACAGGAATGGAGTTCCGGCTGGCTTCAGAGTTGGCCACACCCACTACAGCCAAAACCTCTGCGTGCGTGGATACAGAAGGAAGGCCTGGAGAGCGACACACACCCCCCGCGACTCTGAGGCGGGCGGGGGGGCTGGAAGGATCAGGGACACATTTAAATGCCTCCCCGTGCCTTCCCCAGCCTGTCCAAGGGCTGGCTTGCCTAGGCTCCCTGCAGCTGCGGGGCGCCCGGGGAAGCCAAGGGGTGTGGCCTAATATGCTAATGAGCCACATTGTCAGGGGTGTGGCCTAATATGCTAATGGGTTTCTGCTGTTGGGTGTGGCCTATTATGCTAATAAGTTCCTGCTGGGCTTTTTCCTACAAGAAAAGCCCTGCACTCAAGTAACACCAAAGTATTTACCTAAGTATTTCAAAGCTATGAAACAGTTGTCTACTCAGACTGGCAGTGGTTCTCCAAGGTCTGAGGCAGGGGCCTTTAACGTTACCTACTGCCTGGTCGTTTTAAACTGGAGATGCCAGGGACTGAACCTGGGACCTTCTGCATGCCAAGCAGGTGCTCTAGCACCTGGGTTACAGCTCCTCCTGACGCTGTCTGTGGTTCTCGGCAATGTCCTTGTGTTTTTGACATTCTGGACTATTTGATGACATCCGCTTAGTACTCTATCCCCACTGTTCACCGCCCCCCCCTTGACCGGGATCATTTGGAAGTCAATTAAACTGCACCAGTCCCACACAGACACACACACACCCCAGGTGACCCCACTGCTCTCTTCCCTCTGCTGTGGAAACTGTCCATTTTATTCATATCCTCAGCTTCCAATTTAACCATGTATCCTCTTGATCTAGATAACTATTAGAATCGTGCATCAGTCTATCACTTAATCGGCTGGCGGAGTTGGGCTAACTGGGCTGCCTTTTTAATGCAATCTTAAGCTGTCCATTAGAGCTTTAGAAGAGGGTAACTTTGTTTAGGATCACAGTTCTACAAGCTTGTGTGGATGTGTAAAGTGCCATCTAGTTGCACCTGACTTATGTTGACCACAGTGTTGTGAGAAAAATGAAATAGTTGGTTCAGAAGATTTAAAACCCATTTATACAGTTAATTTATAAAGAAATCATAGTGGGGTTTTTTTCTATCTCTTCTCCATTTCTATAACTTTCCAAGCAGCAAGCAGCACAGTGAACCTGACTCCCAACATGCTTTGCAAGTCCTTTGTCTCAAGAGGTATCTGTCTCCCGTCATGTACACAGGAACAGGAGTCCACATTCCTTTCCTCAGAATTTAAATTCTCCTCCATTGTTTATAGGTGGAAAGAATTCCAAACCATTTAGAAATAAAGCATTTCTATGAGCCAGCCATTAAGTCGAGGGAACCAGAATATTTGCTAGACGAAAAGTTTGCCTACATGCCAAAACTCACATCCCACCTCCAGCCAGGAGACAGCGCCTGGCTGGCTACCTTGCTCCGAGAACACAAAGGACGTCCTGAAACTAAAACATCTTTTGCGTTTCTTATTCAGAAATCAGAAGTGTTACCTCGTGTTGTTTTGCAAAATGTTCTTTGTAACATCCCCGCCCCTGGAATGTAGAAACATCTCCTGTGCCATGATGGCCCCCATTACCACAACAGTAATGACAATTAATGTACTTTATAATTTCAATAGCTCTGTCGAAGTGTGCGTGACCAATATTGTATAAAGGGGGACAAGCAGCTCCATCCCACCACTGACTCTTGGAGACCCAGGGGAAATTCTGTCCTTGTTGGATCTCTTTGGGCCAGTCCAGAAGCTTCTGCTGCATGGGGAAATATTTATTGTATTTAATCACTGTCTATCTCTTTCTTGGAGCTGCGGTGGCTCAAGTGGTTAAGACGCTGAACTGCAGGCTGTGGAAGGTCAGTAGTTCAGCAGTTCGAGACCCGGGTGCCGCAAGACGGAGTGAGCTCCCGTCTCTAGTTCCAGCTCCTGCCAACCTAGCAGTTCGAAAGCAAGACATTGCAAGTAGATAAATAGGTACCACTTTGGTGGGAAGGTAACAGCGTTCCGTGCGCCTTGGTGTTTAGTCATGCCAGCCACATGACCACGGAAACGTCTTCGGACAGCGCTGGCTCTTCGGCTTTGAAACGGAGAGGAGCACCGCAACCCCAGAGTCGGACTCGACTGGCTTTCGAGCAAGGGAACCTTTACCTTTACCTTTTATCTCTTTCTTAGGAAGTAAGTATTGTGCCTGTGTATTTTGTGTAAGTGTTAGACAGATGCCCAGCACCTGGCTGAGCAGCTGTCCTGCCTTCTTTTAACTTTGATACGTTTTAATAAAGGAAGTTTTGTTGTTTAAGTAACCTTGTGTTGCCTTCCAGCTAGCTGTTAACATTTATATCCTCGCCTTGGTAAGGGACACACATCACAGACCATTCCGAACTCAGGGGTGGGAGCAGGGGCAGGTAACATTCCACACAGGTTTAGGTCACACTGACACGTGTCGCAGCTGCATTCCCACCACACACAGGAAGGGGCTTTCAAGGTAAGCGAGGAGCAGAGGTGGTTGGCCATGGCCT
>NW_015175396.1:525333-540745 GCF_001447785.1 Gekko japonicus | reverse complement strand
TGGTAATGTCAGGGGGTGTGGCATATTCAAATAAGTTATGCTAATGAGTTATGTTAATGAGCTCCTGCACCTCTTTTTCTAGGAAATGGCCCCTGCTTAGGATCACACCCTTTCCCTTTCTGCCTGGACAAGGCTCCTTCTTATACCAATCAGAAGGGGAGAAACACTGTATTCTGTCTATTTTGAGTGCTTTTTCTATCTGCTAGTGGTGTTCTGCTTATTCTGGAGATGTAGCCATTTATTTTGTTAAGGGAGAGATTAGTCATGGCATTAACTGACTAGTTGCAGAGTAGGGACCCTGCAAATGAGTTAGAAACTCCCCGGTTGTCATAGTGTTTTGCAGTGTTTGCTTGACCTGCATCATTTAAAAATAGAAGAAGAAGAACCCAGGGGTGGATACAGGCATCTTCCAAGTGGCCTCCTCCCGTCTAAGAAGTCTTCCTCCAACTTAAGCAGCCCTTCCTCCAACGGAAGAGCCACCTCCTTCAGAGGAAGTGGGAAGCTTTCAACTTGAGCCAAAAGAAAAGGTGAAGTATAAATATCGTAATACACAAATAAATAAACTTTGCTCAGTGGAATGGTAGGATAAGGGTTAGGGTCCACCCCGATATGTTAAAAATAATGTATTTGTGTAAAGGGCCGTCAAGTCGCAGCCAACTGCTGGAGACCCCCAGTAAGGGGCTTTCAAGGCAAGTGAGAAGCAGAGGTGGTTCACCGTTGCCTTCCTCTGCAGAGCCTTCCTCTGGCAGTTTCCCATCCAAGTACCAATCCTGCTCAGCTTCTCCCAGCAAGAGGCTTTCAAAACAAAGGAGAAGCAGAGGTGGTTGGCCATGGCCTTCCTCTGCAGAGCCTTCCTTGGTGGCCTCCCATCCAAGTACTAACCCTGCTTAGCTTCTCCCAGCAAGGGGCTTTCAAGGCAAAGGAGAAGCAGAGGTGGTTGGCCATGGCCTTCCTCTGCAGAGCCTTCCTTGGTGGCCTCCCATCCAAGTACTAACCCTGCTTAGCTTCTCCCAGCAAGGGGCTTTCAAGGCAAAGGAGAAGCAGAGGTGGTTGGCCATGGCCTTCCTCTGCAGAGCCTTCCTTGGTGGCCTCCCATCCAAGTACTAACCCTGCTTAGCTTCTCCCAGCAAGGGGCTTTCAAGGCAAAGGAGAAGCAGAGGTGGTTGGCCATGGCCTTCCTCTGCAGAGCCTTCCTTGGTGGCCTCCCATCCAAGTACTAACCCTGCTTAGCTTCTCCCAGCAAGGGGCTTTCAAGGCAAAGGAGAAGCAGAGGTGGTTGGCCATGGCCTTCCTCTGCAGAGCCTTCCTTGGTGGTCTCCCTTCCAAGTACTGACCCTGCTTAGCTTCCGAGATCTTACAAGATTTGACTATATCTTGCTGCCTTCCCTCCCAATCTGTTCCTTGTGTACATAGGTAAGTGTGATCAAGTCACAACTAGCTTATGGTGACCCCAGCAAGGGGCTTTCAAGGAAGAGAGAAGCAGAGGTGGTTAGCCATTGCCTTCATCCATAGAGGAGGAGGAGAGGTGGATTTATACCCCGCCCTTCACTCAGAGTCTCAGAGCGGCTTGCAATTGCCTTCCCTTCCTCTCCCCACAACAGACACCCTGTGAGGTAGGTGAGGCTGAGAGAGCTCTGAGAGAACTGCCCTTGAGAGAACAACTCTGAGAGAACTATGACTAACCTAAGGCCACCCAGTTGGCTTCATGTGGAGGAGTGGGGAATCAAACCCAGTTCTCCAGATTGGAGTCCACTGCTCTTAACCACTACACCAACCTGGCTGTCTAGTAGGCGTGGCCACTGACGATATGCTTAAATGTCTGTTGCTTGTGTCTGTTGGCACTATGCCTTTATGACACTCAGGGCTATTTTTGGGCAGGAACGCACAGGAACGGAGTTCCGGCTGGCTCCCAAGTTGGCCACGCCCAGCAGGAACTCATTAGCATAACAGGCCACACCCAACAGCAGAAACTCATTGGGATTGGTTACATTAGGGGTGTGTGGCCTAACATGCAAAGGAGTTCCTGCTACAAAAAAAGGCCCTGGGTTTTGACAACAAACAAGGTAAACAGAATAAGAAGCAAAAGGTGGGTGTGGCTGGATGACCACACTTCTGGTAACATGGGGGTGCAGCCCAATGTGCCAATGAACTGTGCTGTCAGGGGTGTGATCTAATATGCTAATGGGTTTCTGCTGTTGGGTGTGGCCTATTATACTAATGAGTTCCTGCTGGGCTTTTTCTACAAAAAGAGCCCTGGTGACACTAATAAAACCAAAGCGGCCCTCTGTCTCCCACATAAGCAGGGCTCCTCTGTTCATTTGTGGCTGCAACATGGGCTCGTGTATTAACGGCAGTCCCATGCCGATAATAAGAAATAATTCCGAGGACAGCGAAACAAGAGCGGGCAGGAGGCGGCATGTCTACCCTGGTTTGTTTTCATATAATATTTGTTTGGTAATGTGCCCTCGGATAGACTTTTTGCTTCGCCCGTTGGACATCCATTATTGTTTTGACAACTTTAATAGCAGCTCTCTGTGCTTTGCTAATTAGATTGCATGGTCGCTTTGTGTCTTCTGTCTTCCCTACCTCCCCCTCACACACACACCGAAATGAGGTTATGAGTTTCATGAGATAATAGCTGTCAGTTAGAGAAGCGGTTTATTGTTTGATTCGTTTATCCCACATCTTTCTTCCCAATGGCGACCCAGCTCCTTTTCTCCATTTTATCCTCACAACAGCCCTGTGAGGCAGGTGAGGCTGAAGGTGTGTGACTGGCCCAAGGTCACCCATCAACCCTCCATGGCAGAGTGGGTATTTGAACCTGGGTCTCCCAGATCCTAGTGTGTACTACTGTGTATAATTTGCTGTTGGTGGGAGCCCATTTGTAACTTGTGTGAAGTGTAGTGGGTTAAACGCATGAAAAAACCACTAAGACTGATGTGGTGCTCAGCATGGTTTACTGGTACACAACAAGACAAAGACTAACGGCCGGCTGGCCAACTATATACACACCTGGGGACACACCCCTAGGTCCCGTTGGTGGGTTTAAATCTCCCGCCACGGTCCCATTGGTTCCCCCAGTGGAGGGACTAGGAGCCTAGTCCCCATTGTTCTTCCAGAGTCAAGCTCTGGGGTATTTGCTGGCCCCTGGTGGCGGTCAGCGGACACAACATTGTGTGGATGTGAGGGCGATCTGGCTGCGACATCTGTCACCCCATTGATCTCCAGGGTTGATTCGGCTGATCTGGCTGGCTAGTCGGGTGCCCCCTCCCTCCCTCACCGCTCCATGTGCATCCCTCCCGAAGCTGTGCGCTCGGACGACCATCCCAGATAGAAGGAGTGTACTGTTCTTCTGCCAAGGGTATACGATAGCTGCGCTCCCCTGCTAGAACCTCCATCATTTAAAGTGTCATGTTAACACTTAATGATTTGCTTCAGTCCTGTGTCGTAGACTTCTGGTTGGGTCTACGTCCAATGTTCCCTCTAAGCTGTGGAGTCTTGTGAGCAGAAATTCTACTTTGTGAGCTAACTCAGCTTAGAGGGGACACTGTCTACGACCCAAATTCTGTTTCATTGTTTATCGAGTGCCCCATCCTGTATTGACTCACTCTGTGTAATTCACTTAGGAAGGAAGGAAGGCAGGAAGGAAGTATTTACTGAGTGTGTTTAAGTAAGTAAGGAAGGAAGGAAGGAAGGAAGGAAGGAAGGAAGGAAGGAAGGAAGGAAGGAAGGAAGGAAGGAAGGAAGGAAGGAACCACACTAGCTGTCTTAGACAATCTAATCATTTATTTATTTTAATTTATTTAATTTGATTTATATCCCGCCCTATCCTGCAAGCGGGCTCAGGGCAGGTAACAATATATAGGTTAAACACCATCAGTGGTCATTTCCTGCAGGAGCACACAGGAGCGGAGCTCCGGCAGTAAAGAGCCCAGGGGGCGGGCACATGCAACAAGCCCCACCCCCTGCTCCCAGCAGCCCTCAGTCAGAGAAAAAAGCAGCCAGGTAAGTTGCAGAGCTCTCCCGAGCCCCCCGGTCCAAAACAGTCCGGTGGCACCTTTAAGACCAAATTTTATTCAGGTATGAGCTCTCCTTCCTCTGCGAGGACAGATCTGCATGTCCTCCCCCACCCCCTCAATAGCTAGCAATCCAAAACAGTCCAGTGGAGCCTGAGCAGTGGGTGTCGCCTTCTGACACACTTCCGGTGATGGCAGGGGGTGTGGCATATGCAAATAAGCTATGCTAATGAGTTATGCTAATGAGCTCCTGCACCTCTTTTTCTACGAAATTACCCCTGACAACCATAAATGCATTTAACATAAAAACCAAGAGAAGTTTAAAAGGAACAGGTAGTAGCAACAATGGCAACAAGACAGAGAATTCAAATGCCTCCTCCAGTTGACAGTCTTCTAGCAGGGTCAGTTTGGACGAAACCCAGTGACGAAGACTGTGCAGGGGAGGCCGGAATGGACTGGACACCCGCCACCTCAACCGAAGGCCTAGCAGAAGAGCTCCATTTTGCAGGCCCTGCGAAACCTTAATCGATCCTGCAGGGTCATGATCTCAGGTGAGAGCATGTTCCGCCGGGCAGCGGCCAGGGCAGAAAAGGCCCCAGCCCTGGTTGAGGCTAAGCGGATGACTTTCGGGCCAGGGACTACCAGAAGATGTTGTGGTCCGCAGAGCGCAAGGTTCTATAGGGCACATACAGGAAGAGATGGTCTTTGAAGGTTAATACCATAACTCTGAACCAGATTTGGATTCAATTGGTAGCCAGTGCAACTGGCACAGCACCGGCTGAATGCGTGCCCGCACAGACCAATGTGCACCCTTTAAAGCCTACAATCACAAAATGAAATTCGTGCTGTTTTCATGATAAATCAACATTTAAAAAAATATGTGGGTATAGCTTATTTTTTTCTACTTAGAAAGTCTTTTAGATTTTTTTTTTTCTAATTAGAAAGACCTAGGGAAATCCCAAGGACAGCATCAGTGTAATTGCCTTTTTCATTATAGCCAGCTAGAATATTAGTGACTATGTTTTGGGGTTCTTCAGAACTCTTCAACAGGCTGCATGTTTTATCCAAAAGGGGGGGGGGGAATACCAGAGATAAAAAGGCATTTTATGGTTGTGACAGAGTCTTATGAGCCCTTCTCTGCAATTTGCGGAAGCGCAAAATGGAATGCAGAAGTCGCTGTAGACTGAATTAGTTTTGATGGTGCCAGACGCCAAACGCATTCTGAGATGCATCAAAGGGACAGAGAAGCAACATTAAATACATAACCACTCTTCCTTGGAGAATATTCACTGCCAGAGGACGCCGTGATGGCCACAGGAATAAACAGCTTTAAAGGGGGATTAGATAAATTCATAGTGGAGAGATCTATCTGTGCCTACTAGCCATGGTGACTGAGGGGAACCTCCACATTCAAAGGCACTTATCCCCTGAATCCCAGAGCCAGGAGGCAACATCAGGGGAAGGCCTCAGCCTCTATGCCCTGTTGCTGCCACTCCAGAGTAACTGGTTGACCACTGTATGAGACAGGATGCTGGACTAGATGGACCACTGGTTTGATCCAGCAGGGCTCTTCTTATGTTCTTAGGAAGGCCTCGGCCTGTATGCCCTGTTATTGGACCTCCAGAGGAACTGGCTGGCCACTGTGTGAGACAGGATGCAGGACTAGGTGGACCACTGGTCTGATCCAGCGGGGCTCTTCTGATGTTCTTAGGAAGGCCTTGGCCTCTATGCCATGTTGTCGGTCTTCCAAAGGAAGTGGTTGGCCACTGTGTGAGACAGGATGTTGGACTAGGTGGACCACTGGTCTGATCCAGCTGGGCTCCCCTGGTGTTCTTAATATATTCGCCATCTGAACAACCAGCTTGATGAGGAGATCTGGGGAACTCAAAGCTGGCTTCACTATGTTCTAACATCTTGGTTAGTCCTAAATGGGAAAGATGTTTTGTGACCACTGTTTTAAAAACTTGCTCCAGAACAACACATCTGCCAACAGTCTTGGTGGAAATGGTGGAAAGTGGCGTCTTCACAACTGGCTTATGGTGACTCCATAGGGCCTTCAAGGCAAGAGACGTTCAGAGGTGGCTTGCCATGGCCTGCCTCTGCGTAGCAACCCTGGATCTCCTTGGTGGTCTTAGGCTTCCCATCCCAGAGGCCCGTTCCCGCCGCCGGCAGATCGGTCCCCAGGGGGAACCCCACCCCAGCGTGTGCGTCACCAGGAAGTGCTGCTATGATGCCGGGCACGCTGGGGGCGGGGCCACAGTCGTCCGAGGGAAAACTCTATGGCATTAATTTTGTAACCCGCCTTTCTCCCCAGCAGAGACCCAAAGCGGCTTAACATTATTCTCGTCTCTTCTGTTTTATCCCCTCAACAACCCTGTGAGGCAGATCGGGCTGACAGTGTGTGACTGGCCCAAGGACACCCACCAAGGTTCCAAAGCAGAGTGGGGATTCGAACCTAGGTTTCCCAAATCCCAGATCTGACATTTTAACCACTACACTACACCAAGGTTCCTTCCCTTCCCCCAACAGTATCCTCCCCATTCTCCACCCCTGAAATCACCAGGAATTTCACAAGCTGGAGTTGGTAACAGGATGGTAGGATCCCCAACCCCTAGACGGTGCCTGGCGATCTCCCAGAATTAGAACTCATCTCCAGGCAACAAACCCCTCCCCTCCCCAAACCCCGCCTTTTCCTGGATCCACCCCCAAAGTCTCCAGGTACTTTCCAACCCAGAGCTGGCAACCCAATGCAGCGGGGAAGTTCTGTTCCAACGTGGGTTTTGTAAAACAACGGAGGGAAAAGCCAGTGCAGAATCAGCCAAAGACTTCTTCAGCACTTTGGAAGGTGGACTCTATGACTTTGTACCTCCCCAAACCCCACTCCCCCCAGGCTCCAACCCTAAAATCTGCAGGTATTTCCCAACCCAGAGTTGGCAAACTTACGGGCAGGGCCCCACAAACACTCACACAACAGGAACAAATGTTAGAACAAAGTTTAATTCTGGGTATAAGGTTCCATGTGCATGCACACTTTTTTGTTGGTCTTAAGGGTGCCACTGGACTCAAACTTTCTTCTGTTGCTTCAGACCAACACGGCTGCCGACC
The DNA here is from genome assembly GCF_001447785.1 of Gekko japonicus. NCBI lineage: Eukaryota > Metazoa > Chordata > Lepidosauria > Squamata > Gekkonidae > Gekko > Gekko japonicus. The sequence continues at coordinate 533,624 of NW_015175396.1, read as the reverse complement.
TGAGTCTAGAAGCCAATGCTGATAGTCTTGAAGGTGCCACTGGAGCGTCTGTTTTGCTTTGCATGCAGTCTGCCATGGAGCTCTTCTGTGGAAAGTATATTAATGGGGGGGGGGACGTGGAAGCATTTTGCGTTCTTTATTGCAACCGCTCTCTGCTTCAGTGTGGGGCTCCTGATATGGGAAGCTTCCTGCGGAACTGTCCCCGCTGTGCAGAGTTTTCTAAAATCTCAGCGTTGCCGGAAAAACCGGGGTCATAGCCATCCTTGCTCACTAGGTGGTGCTGTCCTATCTCTAGGTTAAGGCTTCGCAGACGCTGAGGGGGAAGTCAATGGGCGATTCTGCCTCTAGCGTCCATTCCCCATTTTCTCAACTGGGAGGAAAAAGTGCAGCTCAAAACCACATTCTAATACCCCGGGCCAACGCCATACTGACTGCAAAGTCATCCCTGAACAGACCTAAAACGGCCACAAATCTATGCAGAAGGTTCCATAAAATCCGATGATCAAAGGAAGTGAAAGCGACATGGAGTGTGGAGGCTACCATAAAATCCAATGATCAAAGGAAGTGAAAGCAACATGGAGTGTGGAGGCTACCATAAAATCCGATGAGCAAAGAAAGTGAAAGCGACATGGAGTATGGAGGCTACCATAAAATCCGATGAGCAAAGGAAGTGAACGCGTAGGGCTGCCAGCCTCCAGGTGGGGCCTGGAGATCTCCCGCTTTTACAACTGATCTCCAACTGACAGAGACCACTTCCCCAGGAGAAAATGGCTGCTTTGAAGGGTGAATTCTATGGCGTTGTACCATGCTGAGGGCCCTCCCCTCCCCAAACCCCGCCTTCTCCCGGATCCACCCCCAAAGTCTCCAGGTATTTTCTAACCCAGACCTGGCAGCCCCATGAATGCGGCATGCAACGCAGAGGGGAATTTCTGTTCCAGCGTGGGTTATGTAAAACAACGGAGGGAAGAGCCAGTGCAGAATCAGCCAAAGACTTCTTCAACACTGGCAAAAACGTCTATAACCTCCATGCCAAGCCTGCGCTGAGGTGAATTTTTAGCATCTAGCACCAGAATTTTGAGCTGAATAGGAACGGTTATTTTTATGTTCAGAAGATTTTGCCTGCTTATAAAGAATGCCTTCCTTAAATATGTGCCTTAATTGACCCCGCATACCGCTGGGGCCACAGCCACAGTGCATTAAGACAACCTAATCCTCTCTCCATAGGGAAGACAGTGAAATCCCTGAATGCCGGTTAGACAATTTAATGTGAATGAAACTAAGCGAATGGCCCCTGTACTTTTCTTGATGTAATTTGAAAGTAACCTGATTCCATTTCACATGGTACATCCTTTTATTTCATGGCCCCTTAGCGGTGCACTTTGGCTCTTTTCCTACATGGCCACACAAAACTGCCTTATACTGAATCAGGCCCGGAGTCTGTCAAGCTCTGTATTGTCTACTCAGACTGGCGGCAGCAGCAGAGCTGATTTTATACCCCGCCCTTCACTACCCAAAAGAGTCTCAGAGCAGCTTACAATCACCTTCCCTTCCTCTCCCCACAACAGACACCCTCTGAGATAGGTGAGGCTGAGAGAGCTCTGAGAGAACAGCTGACTTCATGTGGAGAAGTGGGGAATCAAAACCGGTTCTAGCTCCAGATTAGAGTCCTGCTGGTCTTAACCACTAGAGAGACAGTTTGGAGTACTGGTGAGGCCTGTGGACGCTAATCTGTGAGAAACTGGTTTGATTCCCCACTCTTCCATGTGCAGCTGCTGGTGTGACCTTGGGTCAGTCATAAGTTCTTTCAGAGCTGTTGTCTCGAGGGCAGTTCTCTCTCAGCCCCACCTACCCACCTACCTCACAAGGTGTCCTTGTGGTGAGGGGAGGGGAAGGGAAAGGAGACTGTAAGCCACTCTGAGGCTCCTTTGGGTAGTGAATGGGGTGTATACATCCAACTTCTTCTACACCAAACTGGCTCTCCAGGTTCAGGTCTTTCACATTACCTGTTACCCTGATCTTTTTAACTGGAGATGTTGAGGATTAAATCTGCAACCTTCACCATGCAGAGGAGAGGTTCCACCACTGAGCCACGGCCCTTCCATACCTTCTCTATAAAATGACTACACAGTGAAGATCCACTTGCTGCATATGAAGAAGTAGTGTCTGGTTCGTTAAAATTTATTCTCTCTCTCTCTCTCTCTCTCTCTCTCTCTCTCATATAAATTGTTGGACTTTAAGGTGATATGAGACACCTGTTTATTTTTTCCATGAACAGTCCATGGTGGCCATGGGATGAGAGGGAGGAGGCCCTGAGGCACATGCCTTATGGACTGAAGAATATCTTGTTCCTCCACTCTGACCTTTCCGATAGATTCTTTATACCCCAAGTGCCCACAATCAAATAAAAAGTAAGACACAAGCTTTAAATTAAAGATTGGTAGTGTGTAAACTATGTGCTCCCTAAAGGTCTCTTATTGGGAAACCTGCTAAATGGAGGAGGAGGAGATTGGATTTATACCCCGCCCTTCACTACCCAAAGGAGTCTCAAAGCGGCTTAGAATCTCCTTCCCTTCCCCTCCCCACAACAGACACCCTGTGAGTTAGATGGGGCTGAGAGACCTCTTTTGAGAACTGCTTGTGAGAGAACAGCTCTGAGAGAACTTGTGACTGACCCAAGGTCACGCCAGCAGCTGCATGTGGAGAAGTAGGGAATCAGATTAGAGTCCGTGCTCCTGACCACTACACCAGACTAAGGCTGTACTTATATGTGAGGTAAACAGAGACCCCTGCTTCTTAGATTTCTACTTGACAGACAAGACATACATGGAGATGAACAACAAAAGGTTTATTTAACAGGAAATAAAGTGTTTAATAACATCAATATAATGTGGATAACAGTGCAATCCTAAGAAAAGTTACTCCCGTCGATTTAGGACTGCGCTGTTTGATATATAAAGTAAAGCTGGCTCTCAGATAAAGTAAATAAACCGCCAAGATTTGATTCCCCTATCTCTGGGCAGGTTCCCTCAGCTGATTCAAGACAGCTCTTTTCTCTCACAGAGCACCTTTCCACAGAACCTACAAACAGGAATAATGGGCCCTGAAAAGGATATAATTATCATAAATGTGTTAGTCTTTCAGGTGCCACAAGACTCTTTGTTTTGGCCGGCAACAGGCTAATACAGCTACCTATAACAGTCTCTAGAATACACTCTGAATCATTGCGATTTGGGGAGAATCGGGTGGGTGTCGGCTAGAGACCCACCAATTTGAGGGGATACCACCAACTTTCACTGATCTTCTTACGTAACCAGAAATGTTCCGGTTCTAATAACAGGGTCCTCATTCTTAAAAGGAAAGCTCTCATACCACCATGAATTAAAAATCCTGTTTTTAAAAAGAAATTCTTAGTTGGGACAAAACACTGTTCCAGGTAGGCTGGGGTGTGTCACCTGGCTTCAACCTGGCTACCTCTCTGGAGGGAATTTTTCAAAGAGGAGGAGGAGGAGGTTGGATTTATACCCTGCCCTTTACTACCCAAAGGTGTCTCAGAGCGGCTTACAAACTCCTTTCCCTTCCCCTCCCCACAACAGACACCCTGTGAGGTAGGTGGGGCTGAGAGAGCTCTGACAAAAACGTCTCTTTTTCAAGAACAGCTCTTGTCAGAACTACGGCTTGCCCAAGGTCATCCAGCCAGGTGCAAGTGGAGGAGTGGGGAATCAAACCCGGTTCTCCCAGATTAGAGTCCCCGCACTTAACCACTACACCAAACTGGCTCCTAAGCTAAACAAGTTTCACACACACACAAACAGAAACCACCTCCATAGAAAGCTTTGTTTTTTGTCTTTCATTCTCCGGTACCAGGGCCGTGGTAATTTGAATAATTATACCGAATGATAATGACCTAGGCTGAAGGTGAAACTGTACGGGATCGCCGTGATTGAACAAATCAGTTGGAAGTCACAGCAGGAAAGGCTGCGTTAATCGAAGATGGAGAATTCCCTCCGTCTCTGATACCTTTTTTTAATTTATAGATTGCCACCACTGCAGAACAAATTGAGAAATGTTTCATAAAAATGCTTATCTAAAACCGGTCATCAGAGCATCAGTAGGGGTCTACACATGCTGTTAATGTTTTCTGCGTATTGGTATTTGGGTTAAAAATTACTCTAGGGTATCAGCTGTGAAACATTTCCTGTCCCCTGATGACACAAGGGGGTGTTTCAGCTTGAGTGGAGGTTCTTCCATTTTTTATATAGAAGAAGAGGAGGAGGAGGAGGAGGAGATTGGATTTATACCCTGCCCTTCACTACCCAAAGGTGTCTCAGAGTGGCTTACAAACTCCTTTCCCTTCCCCTCCCCACAACAGACACCCTGTGAGGTAGGTGGGGCTGAAAGAGCTCTGATAGAAGAAGAAGAGGATGAGGAGGAGAAGAGATTGGATTTATACCCCGCCCTTCACTACCCAAAGGTGTCTCGGAGCGGCTTACAAACTCCTTTCCCTTCCCCTCCCCACAACAGACACCCTGTGAGGTAGGTGGGCCTGAGAGAGCTCTTGACAGAAACTGCTCTTTTTCAAGAACAGCTGTGCCAGAGTTATGGCTTGCCCAAGGTCATCCAGCCAGGTGCAAGTGGAGGAGTGGGGAATCAAACCCGGTTCTCCCAGATTAGAGTCCGCACACTTAACCACTACACCAAACTGGCATATAGGTGTTTCAGGAGAACAGTTTCCCCCCCCCTGTTATTTCGTATGTTGCAAACATTATCCATCCAGCTGTGTCTTAAGCTGGTTGGGGCCGTCACTTTTAAACAATACTTTGTGCCACAGAATTGTTTCCCATTCCAGTTAACAAATTCTTTGCACCGCGGAATGAGTTAAAGTAATGATATTTGTCTGTACCTTTAATGTGGTAACACCCAGGATAAAATACACATATCTACTCTGCCATTCACCTCTTCCTAAGCATAAATTGGAAAAAGCATGTAAAGTCCCTGTCTACTTTTAAAGCCACAGAAAAATGAGAAAAAGAGAAGGAGGAGGAGGAGATTGGATTTATACCCCACCCTTCATTACCCGAAGGAGTTTCAGAGCGACTTACAATCTCCTTTCCCTTCCCCTCCCCACAACAGACACCCTGTGAGGGCTGAGAGAGCACTCTCCTGCCCTTGAGAGAACAGCTCTGAAAGAACTTATGACTGAACCAAGGTCACACCAGCAGCTGCATGTGGGGGAGTGGGAAATCAAACCGGGTTCTCCCAGATAAGAGTTCATGCTCTTAACCACTAACAGACAGGAATGGATATTTGTTTTAAGCATGAATTAGGGATTCCTAACAGGGATGAACCTACAGGACCTGTGGAATTTGAAGAACATGAGAGGAGCCCTGCTGGATCAAACCGTGTTGGGAAACTCTGATGTCAATGAAAAATGCATCCAATAGAAGTTCCTTCATTTATGCTGTATGAGTGCTGAGATTTCAGCGGGAAAGAAAGAAATCCTCTAAAAGTAAATAACATGCCCTGTTGGTGCAAGTTTTAGTTGCATTTATGGCCAGTTTCTTGTCTGTTTTATGTCTTTTTTCTGAATACTGGTTTCATGCTTCCAACAGGGTCATCCTTAGTTTTAGTACTGACATTTTTAAAAAATGCTTTGCAGTTTTTGTGATTTCATTATTCCATTGTTTCTACCGTACTAGCCGTCTCAAGCAGGTCTTTGCCACATATACATTTTCTAAATAGACAATACAACCATAATTGTGACTGTCAAACCAGGTTTGATTTTCCATTCCTCCACATGCAGCTGCTGGTATGACCTTGGGTCAGTTACAAGTTCTTTCATAGTTGTTCCCTCCCAATCAGTTCTCAAAACAGCTCTCTCAGCCTCACCTACCTCACAGGGTATCTGTTGTGGGGTGGGGAAGAGAAAGGAGATTGTAAACGGCTCTGAGACTCCCTCGGGTAGCGAAGGGCAGGGTACAAATCCAATCTCCTCCTCCTCCTCTTCTTCTTCAGTTAGATTCAAGTCCAGTAGCTCCTTAGCCAGTTTGGTGTAGTGGTTAAGAGTGGCGGACTCTAATCTGGAGAACTGGGTTTGATTCCCCAGTCCTCCATATGCAGCTAACTGGATGACCTTGGGTCAATCACGAGTTCTCTGAGAGCTATTCTCTCAAGAGCAGTTCTCAAAAGAGCTCTCTCGGCCCCGTCTACCTCACAGGGTGTTTGTTGTGGGAAGAGGAAGGGAAGGAGATTGTAAGCCACTCTGAGACTCTAGTGAAGGGCGGGGTATAAATCCAGTCTCCTCCTCCTCCTCTTCTCCTCCTCCTCCTCCTCCTCCTCCTCCTCCTCTAATGCTTAGAGTATTAGATTGGAGAGACCTGGACTCAAATCCCCATTTGACCACAAAACTCATTAGGTGAGCTTGAGGCGAACATGTGCTCTCAGCCTAACCTACCTCACAGAGTTGTTGTGAGGGTGAAATGGAGGAAGGGAGAGCCCTGAGCTCCTTGGAGGGGAGACAAAAATAAACTTGAGGTAGATAGACAAAGCCCTGGGTGGCCAGGGCTAGCCCAATCCCCTCAGATCTCAGAAGCTAAGCAAGGGGTCTGAAGCAGAGTCAAGCAAATCACCTCTGAATTTGTCTTGCCCTGAAAACAACTGAGGGGTGGCCATGAGTCGGCCGCAATTTGACGGCGTTTTCTGATAGATGAAGATGCAGGCAGAGCTTTGGCACCTGGCATCCAAGATCACTGCGGACGGTGACTGCAGCCATGAAATTAAAAGACGCCTGCTCCTTGGGAGGAAAGCGATGGCAAACCTAGACAGCATAATAAAAAGTAGAGACATCACCCTGCCAACAAAAGTCCGCATGGTCAAAGCAATAGTATTCCCAGTAGTCATGTATGGCTGCGAGAGTTGGACTATAAGGAAGGCCGAGCACCGAAGAATAGATTCTTTTGAACTATGGTGCTGGAGAAGACTCTCGAGAGTCCCTTGGACTGCAAGGAGATCAAATCAGTCAGTCCTAAAGGAAATCAACCCTGACTGTTCCCTGGAAGGACAGATCCTGAAGCTGAAGCTCAAATACTTTGGCCGCCAAATGAGAAGGGAGCACTCACTGGAGAAGACCCTGATGCTGGGAAAGATTGAAGGTCAAAGAAGAAGGGGACGGCAAAGGATGAGATGGTTATTGATGCAACCAACATGAAATTGAGCAAACTCTGGGGGTTGACAGAAGACAGGAGGGCCTGGCGTGATGTGGTTCATGGGGTCGTGAAGAGTCGGACTCGACTGTGCGACTAAACGACAACAAATAGCATTCAACCCGCAAGGGTGAACCTAGCAATGCTCATGCCCAACTCCCATACCTGTTGCTTCTCCATCATAACACACACAGGTGGGAAGGACAGAGGGGAAGAGGTTACCCTGGGAGTGTGTGTATATATTCTTTTCTTTTTGAAATCCGCCTGTGTATGTGTGAGAACCTCTCTGAGAATCTTGTGTGTGTATAACAGAGCAGCCAAGGAAAAAAATCCCTTTCTCATCTTACATCCTTTTTTTTTTTCTTTTGTGGGTCTCTACCTCTTGTCTTCAAATCTTTCAACTGGTTGCCTGGCAACGGTGGCCTTGATTTATAGGGAGTCCTGCGGAAAGCTCTTTCCTCTAGTGGGCTCTTGACAGCAACACGATTTTTTTGCAGCCGGGGCTGACCTCTCCGGTAACGTGGTGTTTGTTCTTTACCTGGCCAGCTACGCCGGGATTTTCCACCCCAGATCGACATATTCCAGTGATCCAAGAGAAAATCCCAAATGCCCCACAAGGTCTCGCTTCTCTCTGCTGCATGTCCCCCGAGAAAGCAGGAAGGGTGCCCAGAATTGCCAAGAGTAACTTTTCTTCCAGCCAAAAAGGGGCTTTTTCTATCTCAAAGTCTTAAACGGGGGTGTGCTCAATATTCTCAGTCTACGACTGTAAAATTAAAAGGCGTCTTTCTTTTTTTCTTTTGCTCGGGAGAACAGAGCAAAGGAATCATACTGCACAGCCGTAAGCCCGGCCCAACTAACTTCCTTCCCAGCCAAATTTATAATTGCATTTTCCCCCCAAGTTTTGAGACCATTCACTGTAGTGGAGAAAGTTTTAAAGTCATTTTGCAAGTGACACAAAGGTAATGAGTTTTGCAAAAATATTCATGTGTGGGGAAACCACCGGCTGGAACCGCGAGCTCCCCGTTTGTTCCTTTTAATCAAGAATTATTTGGCAGACTCGATTCCAGTACCTTGGACAGGGTTTCCTTTTTT
>NW_015175396.1:497513-525302 GCF_001447785.1 Gekko japonicus | reverse complement strand
TCTCTGAATTCTCCACCGTCGTTGCAATCCAACATTGCTTGCTCTCTGTTTCTGTTCTTCTCTACTCAGGAAAACTAATTCCTGTCTCTGGACACCTCTTTTGAATACCTGCTGGGCTGTATATTAATATGGTCAGGAGTGTGCTGAATCCCCAGGTTCTGTTTTCTATTTCCTACCCTGGGGGCAATTCTCACATTATTTTGCAATGTGGTACAAGTCCTCATGCAGTGCCTTTACCATGCTGACATTTTCTTCATCGTGATATGTGTGAATATTTCTTGGACGGTAGATCACAGCAACTGTATAAACGTATGCAAATATGTCAAAAAGTCTGCGCGTAATTTTAGAGGCCAATGTATTTATTGTGACACAAGTCATTGGCCTTAATGGATGAACAGAACTCCCTTGCTCAGAGGATGTATACCTGGAGGCGGGGGTCATTTCATAGAAAAAGAGGTGCAGGAGCTCATTCACATACCTGTTAGCATAACTCATTAGCATATGCCACGCCCCCTGACATCACCGGACGTGTGTCGGAAGGGGAAGCAAAAAAGGGGGGGAAGGCATCTTCAAAAGCCTCTCCTTCCCTTCCCCAGCTGGCCTGCCAAGGTGGGCGGGGGGGAAGCAAAGAGAGAAGGGGTTTCAAGTTTAAGCCCCTTCTCTCTGGAATCACACCGCAGCGGCGGCACAAACTTTCCATTTTATTCTGTGGAGCCATAGGATACAATAGGAGATCATGCCGCTGCTGCTCAAAAAACTCAAAAGAGAAGGAGTTTAAACTTGAAACTCCTTCTCTTTCCATTTCCTCCGCAAGCCCGCTGGGGGCGGGGCTTGCTGCCACCGCCATTTTTGCCCGCTCCTTTTGGGAAAGTGTCATAGCAGAAATAAACAAGATCACCTCTCAGATAATTCCTCCTAAACCAGAAGTCATCTTACTTCAAATACAAGAAACACCTGACTCACAATACGGCTATAACGAACTTACCTTGATTCTGCTGGCAGCGGCCCGTCTGGCCATAGCTACCACCTGGAAGTCTGCTTCTCCTCCGACGCTGACCATCTGGAGAAACAAAGTATGGGGCCAGTTTATTCGGTGCAAAATTTCTGACTCACTTCAAAGACAACGATCCGGTACCACCACGACCTACTCTAAATTTGTACGCACGTGGTTTCCATGGCTGCAGTACATGACGGATGCAGAACTTCTTCCTACTAATACTGCTTACTCTTCTTGGCTTTTCTTCTAGCTCTCCATTGTACACACCGAGATACAAATACGATTCTTCTGTATCTAAGACCTAGCTCTAATCTAGTCCTCACATTCTTCTTATGGACAGAGGTAGCTCAATCACCAGCACTTCTTAACCTCTTTTGTCGGTTGATAAATGTTCAAAAATGTTAGAATAGTTTTTACTGCTAAGAAATAGGCTTGATCCTTATCTCCTGTTATTGCTTGTTTAATGCTTTAGATGTTCATTGTTGCAAATTATTATTATTCAAAAACGAATTTTAAAAAATTGTGCTCACTCCTGGGCTGCTGGAGCACTGCTCCGATTCACTGTGGCCCCAAATTACCCCTGCCTGGAGGCATCAACAAGGAAAGGCCTTGGGCAATGGGCCCCTCTTGTAGGCCTTCCCAGGATATTTGGTGGGCTACTGTGGGAAACAGGATACCCAGCTAGATGGTCTGATCCAGCAAGTCTCCTCATACGTTTATTCACAGCTCTGTTGTTTTGGTTTGTGTTTTGTATTAAATGTCTCTGACATGGTTAGAGAAGAAGAAGAGATAGGATTTATACCCCGCCCTTCACTTGGAGTCTCAGAGCGGCTTACAAACTCCTTTCCCTCCCCCTCCCCACAACAGACACCCTGTGAGGTAGGTGGGGCTGAGAGAGCTCTGACACAAACTGCTCTTTTTCAAGGACAGCTGTGCCAGAGCTTGTGACTGACCCAAGGTCACATCAGCAGGTGCAAGTGAAGGAGTGGGGGAATCAAACCCGGTTCTCCCAGATTAGAATCCGCGCACTTAACCACGACACCAAACTGGCTTGTCAGATCTCAGAAGCTAAGCAGGGTCAGCCCTGGTTAGTATTTGGATGGGAGACCACCAAGGGAAGTCCAGGAGAACCGGGTTTGATTCCCCACTCCTCCACATGCAGCTGCTGGTGTGACCTTGGGTCAGTCACAAGTTCTTTCAGAGCTGTTCTCTCAAGGGCAGTTCTCAAGAGAGCTCTCTCAGCCCCACCTACCTCACAGGGTGTCTGTTATGGCAAGGGGAAGGGGAAGGAGATTGTAAACCATTCTGAGACTTCTTTGGGTAGTGAAGGGCAGGGTATAAATCCAATCTCCTCCTCCTCCTCTTCATTTTATCTTCCTCCCAGATAAATGGGAGGCCTGGACAGCCACTGAAGGATCCTCTTAACCACTGAGTGACCTTGCTGCTGTTCTTTGCATACAATCAAAGAGAGGCATTGTATATTTGGCCTCTGTACAGCAGCAAAATGGTGGCCCTATGAGGCTTGGAACGCAGCAGAGGATAATGCAGCTCCAGAATTCTCTTCATCGCAGTCATCCTCTCCCGCCTACAAGGAAACAGTCCATCATTGGGGTGGGTTAAGAAGCAATGGTTTTGCCTTTATTCAAGTGCATCCATCCCCAAAGATGCGTTAGAGACGGTTCCAGCCGTTTACACGTTGGATCCCTGTGCCTTGCTTGCTGCATGCCGTTGCTGTTCCAGAATCCGTAGCGATTTGGAGACACCCTCTACCCCCGGTTGTCAAAGCAATCTGAAACTCGGGGAGGGAGTATTTACCGCTGGAGATGGCAGCTTCCCCCCTAAGTAACAACGGATTTGATTAATTCTGACTGCGTTGACACAAGTAGGTTATTCCATAAGATTTCCTTCTGAGTGCCCAGCCATCCCCAGTCAGAACTATTACAGAGATGTCGAACGGATGCCTCTTGCCGGTTTTTTCTCCCCCTTAAAAAAAAAAAAACAGAACTGTAGAAACATTTACTTATTCAAAACGCCTATTAGTTGCCTTTCTCCTTCGCAGAACTCAAGGCAGCTTACGATATGAATAAAACGTTATTAAAAGACGCAGTAAAACCATAGTTGAGGGCAGGGCTATTTTGGGGCAGGAACGCACAGGAACGGAGTTCCGGCTGGCTTCAGAGTTGGCCACGCCCACTACAGCCAAAACGTCTGCGTGCGTGGCTACAGAGGGAAGGCCTGGAGAGCGCCACCCACCCCCCGGCGACTCCAAGACAAGGCGGGCCAGGGGGGGCCCCTGGAAGGATCGGGGAGGCATTTAAATGCCTCCCCGTGCCTTCCCCGGCCTGTCCAAGGGCTAGCTTGCCCAGGCTCCCCGCAGCCATAAGGTGCCCAGCCAAGCCAAGGGAAGGCATGGGGTGTGGCCTAATATGCTAATGAGTTTCTGCTGTTGGGTGTGGCCTATTATGCTAATGAGATCCTGCTGGGCTTTTTCTACAAAAAAGCCCTGGTTGAGGGTCTCCTCAGTATGAAGCGATATGAAGTGACTCAGTATGAAATCACAGTCCAGAATTGTGACCGTCGAACCAGTTAAAAAGGTCCATGAGGAGAAGACCTGGCTGAGGAATCGTCACCGTAGGATCTCCAGTGGAGCTGTCTCCTTCAGACGGAAGAGCCCAGCTTTCCCTTTTTCCCTCCAGGCCTGGGAACTTTCCCCAAAGGCTGACGGGGACAGCCTGCTTTCCAGTTGGCCTCAGAATTCCTGCCATCTGTTTCACAAATCAGCAAGCCTCTTGCCAAGTTCTGAGGGCATGCTTTTCAAAAAGGGCTTCCCCAGAGACGCAGGGCTTCATCCAGAGACAAATATTGACAAAAAGGCAGCCCAAGGCTTCGTTCTCTCTTGAGGTAACCAACCTATGCATAAGCTGAACCTAACTGTAGAGGGGAAGCTCCTAACGATGGAATGTTCTAGGGTTGCCGGGTTAGTGTGAGCCAGCTCCCAGTTTTTTAGCCTCCGGCCCACACGTTTCTGTCTCAGCTCAGGAAGGATGGCTCCGGAGCAAACTAATGTATGCAGTAGCCAACTCGCTCACTCACAACTTTAATGCTGGTGGCTCACAAAGTAGAATTTTTGCTCACAAGGCTCCACAGCTTAGAGGGAGCATTGATGGCTGGGTCCCTCCTGGCCACGGGCAGGGTGTGGTAGGGTTGCCAGATCCAGGTTAGGAAATTCTTGGAGATTTGGGGGTGGAGTCTGGGGAGGACAGGGACCTCAGTGGAGTACCATGCCCTAGATCCCACCCTCAAAAGCATCCATTTTCTCCAGGGGAACCGATCTCTGTCATCTGGAGATGAGGTGTAATTCTGGGAGATCCCCAGGCCCTACCTGGAGGCTGGCATCCCTAGCTTCCACATAAGAAAATTCCCTGCATCCATCTATTACATTGTTAACCCTCTGTTCTTGCAAAGACCTCACATAGTTTTCCCCCTCCTGCATTTCATCCTTTCAACAACCCAGTGAGGTAGGCTAGGCGTACAAGCCAAAGCATTCAGGAAGCAGTCTTTTCACTGATTTGTTTATCTGATAAATGGGGCATTTGCTGCCAGAGGATGCAGTGATGGTCGGGGGCATAGATGGCTTTAAAAGGGGATAGATTCATGGATGATAGATCTATCAGTGGCTACTAGCAATGGTGATGACAGGAAACCTCCACATTCAGAGGCAGTCAACCTTGGGGTTCCAGTGCCAGGAGGCAGCATCAAGGGAAGGTCTTGGCCTCTCTGCCCTGTTGTTGGCCATCCAGAGGAACTGGTTAGCCACAGTGTGAGACAGGATGCAAGACTAGATGGACCACTGGCCTGATCCAGCAGGGCTCTTCTTATGGTCTTATGAAGGCCTCGGCCTCTCTGCCCTGTTGTTGGCCCTCCAGAGGAGCTGGTTGGCCTCTGTGTGTGACAGGATGCTGGACTAGATGGACCACTGGTCTGATCCAGCAGGGCTCCTCTTATGGTCTTATGAAGGCCTCGGCCTCTCTGCCCTGTTGTTGGCCCTCCAGAGGAACTGGTTGGCCACCGTGTGAGACAGGATGCTGGACTAGATGGACCACTGGTCTGATCCAGCAGGGCTCTTCTGAGGTTCTTAGGAAGGCCTCAGCCTCTGTGCCCTGTTGTTGGCCCTCCAGAGGAGCTGGTTGGCCGCTGTGTGTGACAGGATGCTGGACTAGATGGACCACTGGTCTGATCCAGCAGGGCTCTTCTTATGGTCTTATGAAGGCCTCGGCCTCTCTGCCCTGTTGTTGGCCCTCCAGAGGAATTGGTAGGCCCACTGTGTGAGATGGGATGCTGGACTAGATAGACCACTGGCCTGATCCAGCAGGGCTATTTTTACATTCATACATTCCTCTTTCCATTCGTTAGGCAATCTATAATTGTGACTGTCAAACCAGCCAAAAACTTGCTGCTGGTTGATCCCAGCACTGTGGGCAGAAGGAGATGTCTGCTCGGCTGTTACAACCTTCTCATATCAACAGTGTAAGGGGATTGCCTGCCTTTTGGCTTCCATTCATGAAAACGGTGCCGTCCTCGTGTCTTCGGCGTGTGATTCATACCGGATGTCACTCATTAAATGCCAGCAGTGGCGGCGCAGTGACATCCACGTCTGCAGTGCTTCATTTCTACGGAACGAAATGAGTGCTCCATTGAAAACGAGAGCTCAGCGACATGGAATCGTGTCTCCCAGGGAATGAGACGGTTTTGCCTGACAAATATTTTTAGCTATTCAGACACAAGGCGGTGAAAGATACGGATTCGTCACAGCGCAAATCAGCACAGAGGTTCTCCAGCTTGGGCATCAGCCCGTCTCTCTCAGCTGAAATGCTGTTTAATGCACCATTACGCACAGGTGGCAATGCTTCGGCAAAGCTGTGGGAAGCTCTTGTGATTTCTGCAGCCCGCACTGCTGCTGTTAAAGGCAGGCGGGCTTTTTCAAAAAGGGACTATTGGCAACTTGACCAGCAGAGGATAACCAGATGTGTGACAATTCATTACTTCCATGTGACTCTTAAAGTAAAGTAAAGGTAAAGGTTCCCTTGCTCGAAAGCCAGTCGAGTCCTACTCTAGGGTTACAGTGCTCATCTCCGTTTCAAAGCCGAAGAGCCAGTGCTGTCTGAAGACGTTTCCGTGGTCATGTGGCTGGCATGACTAAACACCGAGGCGCACGGAAAGCTGTTACCTTCCCACCGAAGTGGTACCTATTTATCTACTTGCAATTTCTTGGTTTCGAACTGCTAGGTTGGCAGGAGCTGGAACTAGAGACGGGAGCTCACTCCGTCATGCGGCAACTTGGGTCTCGAACTGCTGAACTACCGACCTTCCACAGCCTGCAGTTCAGCGTCTTGACCACTTGAGCCACCGCAGCGCCTTATATGTGACTCTTACCCTGCCATAAAAATCTAACACTGCAGGATATACTCCCAAGCAATGCTCCCTCTAAGCTGTGGAGTCTCGTGAGTGAAAATTCTGCTCTGTGAGCTCCTGGCATTAAAGTTGTGAGCGAGCGATTTGGCTGCTGCATAAATTACTTTGCTCTGGAGCCCTCCTTCCTGAGCTAAGACAAAAATGTGTGAGCCGGAGGCTAAAAAAACTGTGCGCTAGCTCACACCGACTCAGCTTAGAGGGAACACTGCTCCCAAGACCTCTGAGACCAGCTGCACAGATCGAGGCTGCACAATATGAGAAGCTTCTGTACTTTCTGGCATTACACTGAGAGGGCCGGAGCCTGTGACATAACTAAGTGCACGATTTGATATGCATGAAGCTGCCTTACACTGAATCCGGCTGCTTTATTCATTTAGTAGATGTATAGCCCTCCCTCCACCGTACAGCAGGGCTCAGAGTGGGTGCAGTGTTCCGTCTAAGCTGAGTTAGTGTGAGCTAGCTCACAGTTTTTTAGCCTCCGGCTCTCACATTTTTGTCTTAGCTCAGGAAGGAGGGCTCCAGAGGAAACTAATTTATGCAGCAGCCAAATGGCTCGCTCACGACTTTAATGCCGGTGGCTCACAAAGTAGAATTTATGCTCACAAGACTCCACAGCTTAGAAGGGAGCATTGGTGACAGCAATTCATAAATCAAAACTGTTAAAACCAACTCTTACAATAATACTTGGCAACCAAGAATATGGCACATAAAAAGGGAAGCATAACATAGTGCCCCTTCGCTAAAAGGAGACTAAATATCATACAATTAGATGGATAGGGAAGAAGAGGAAGAGGAAGAAGAGCTGGATTCACACCCTGTCCTTCACTCAGAGTCTCAGAGTGGTTTACAATCTCCTTCTCTTCCCCTCCCCACAACAGACACCCTGTGAGGCAGGTGGGGCTGAGAGAGCTCTGAGAGAACTGCTCTTGAGAGAACAGCTCTGAGAGAACTGTGACTGACCCAAGGTCACCCAGCTGGCTGCATGTGGAGGAGTGGGTAATCAAACCCGGTTCTCCAGATTAGAGTCTGCCGCTCTTAACTACTACACCAAACAAGAGAAAAGGAAACAGGAAATTGGGGGGGGGGAGGAAGCGAGCCCCAGATGGAATCCATCATTGTCCTCAACCATAGGCCTGATGGGACATCTTCATCTTACAGGCCCCGCGGAATGGCATCAGATCCTGCAGGGCCCGCATCTCACTCAACGGACATTTCCACCAGGCTGGAGCCAGGGCCAAAAAAGCCTTGGCTCTGGTTGAGGACGGCTGAATACTCCTCGGGCCAGGGATCACCAGGAAGTTGTGATCCATTGAGCGTAATGCTCTTTGAGGGGTATACCAGGAGAGGCGGTCCCACAGATATGCGGTTGGTTCATCAAGTCTAGTCTTGTCTACTCCGACTGTCAGTGGCTCTTCAGGGTCTCAGGGAACTGTCTTTCACTTCATGTACTACCTGGCCATTTTAACTGGAGATGCCAGGGATTGAACCTGGGACCTCCTACATGCCAAGCAGATGCTCTGCCACTGAGCCAGAGTCTAAGGTCAAGGTTTTTTGCATGAAACCTGGTTCACCAGATTAGAGTCCACTGCTCTTAACCACTGTGCCACAGCAGTCTGTTTCAATCATGGTGGGACCCAGGACAGAAAAGAAGAAGAGGAGGAGGAGGAGGAGGAGATGATGATGTTGATGGAGGAGATTGGATTTATACCCCCCCTTCACTTGGAGTCATGTATGGCTGTGAGAGTTGGACTATAAGGAAGGCCGAGTGCTGAAGAATAGATTATTTTGAACTATGGTGCTGGAGAAGACTCTCGAGAGTCCCTTGGACTGCAAGGAGATCAAATCAGTCAATCCTAGAAGAAATCAACCCTGACTGTTCCCTGGAAGGCCAGATAATGAAACTGAAGCTCAAATACTTTGGCCACCAAATGAGAAGGGAGCACTCATTGGAGAAGACCCTGATGCTGGGAAAGATGGAAGGTCAAAGAAGATGGGGACGGCAAAGGATGAGATGGTTAGACAGTGTCATAGATGCAACGAACATGAAGTTGAGCCAACTTCAGAGGATCGTGGAAGACCGGAAGGCCTGGCGGGATCTGGTCCATGGGGTCGCGAGGTGTCGAACTCGACTGTGCGACTGAACAGCAAAAATCACTCGGAGTCTCAGAGCTGCTTACAAACTCCTTTCCCTTCCCCTCCCCGCAACAGACACCCTGTGAGGGAGGTGGGGCTGAGAGAGCTCTGACAGAAACTGCTCCTTTTCAAGAACACCTCTGACAGAACTATGGCTTGCCCTGGGTCATCCAGCAGCTGTAAGTGGAGGAGTGGGGAATCAAACCCGGTTCTCCCAGATCAGAGTCCGCGCCCTTAACCACTACACCAAAAGGTTGTGGACTACTGCCCTATACCCCCTTGCATAAGCCAAGCAGTTTCTGTTCCTGTTGCGAGAGCGGGTGCTAAAAAGCAGAACTGCCAAAAAGAAAAGGATGCATTAATGGGACAATCGGAGATGCCGAGTTCCTTTACATTAAGCTCTGGTCTTCCGAGCCCGGTCGCCCCCTCCCGCCGCCCTAGGAGAGCTCGCTCCTTCTGTCTGCCTGAAGTGAAGCCTCCTTAAAGTTTAATGTCCCTGCCACCACGGCTTCTGCTCTGGAGCATCCCCGGAAAGCCTTGGGCCTTTGTGTGACGCGGACGGGGGCCGCTTTCCTTCCCCCTTTTCCGGTGGTGCTCACAGCTCCGATCAAGGCAGGAAGGAGCATGTGTTGCTAATCATTAGCAGAGGGCCTCTGTTTGTTCCTGTGATGGAACAGCTGCTGGCGTGGCGGGAGGGGGCCTGTCGCTCAGTCACAGGTCCCGAGACAGGGGTTCGCCTCTGGCACTTTTGTCTGCCGGGCTGCAATAAAATGCAGACTTCTTGTGTGTCATTTGCTTTCACCTCTGATTCCCTGTGAGTGACAGATGGTCTGCCAGGATTGGCAGCTGCATTTCCTCCTCCCCCCCTCCCTTTCTGGATCCTGTGTTCTCCATCATCTGCCTCATCGCAGGGAAATGCTCTGGCAATACCGGTCCCAAAGTACCGGCCTCAGTACAGCACTGTCCATCTCCAGCTACCAAATATTTCTCCTTTGGATAATTGCTGGCCATGGTTCCATTGGGTGTGGGGCAATTGGTTTTTATATTTGCAGCTGGTTGTTATATTTCCCATTACCTCCCTCCCCTTCTTTCCACCTACAGGACCAAAATTGTATGTTGGTACCTGCGGTGGCTCAGTGGTTAAGACATTGAACTGCAGGCTGTGGAAGGTCAGTAGTTCAGCAGTTCGAGACCCGAGTGCTGCATGATGGAGTGAGCTCCTATCTCTAGTTCCAGCTCCTGCCAACCTAGCAGTTCGAAAGCAAGAAATTGCAAGTAGATAAATAGGTACCGCTTTGGTGGGAAGGTAACAGTGTTCCGTGCGCCTGGGTGTTTAGTCATGCCGGCCACATGACCACGGAAATGTCTTCGGACAGCTTGATGGCTGTTCGGCTTTGAAACGGAGATGAGCACCGCAACCCTAGAGTCGGATTCAACTGGCTTTCGAGCAAGGGAACCTTTACCTTTTTACCTGCTCCATCCAGCACTCTTGCTTCCCTTCAAACCTGCTTGGCATCCTACAACGATGCCTTTGCATTTTATTTTTTGTGTTGATTTATTTGTATCCCGTTTTCTCCCCACAGTTGGGGCTCAAAGCAACTTAAAACATGGTTCTTCCCTCCTCCATTTTCTCATCACAACAACCCTGCAAGGTAGGCCATGCTGAGAGTCTGTGACAGGCCCAAGATTGCCCAGTGAGCTCCCATGGCATAGGTGGGGATTCGAACCCAGGTAACCCAGGGCCCTAGTCTGCTACTCTTTCCACTACGCCACATTCAAGGATGTGGACAAGGGATCGTGACCTGCAACATTTTTTCTTGTCAGACCACTTTTGTCTAACAGAAGTTGCCATAGAACCAAGGGTCTCAGTTAATTACTCTTAACATCCCACAATTACAAAGGATACATTTACACATCAGTCTCCAATTCTCACATATTTATTCGGTTCACCGTGTTTTCCTCTGGAAATAAATCCAAACAAATGGCAACCATATAAACTTAGCTTATTATTCCTGTTTGGTCCTTGCATCTGTTGAAACATCTTCATTATACTGTATGCTAATTTGTTGTTCACCCTCTACCTATAGGTATGGACTGATAACTTACATTTCAGTGTATCTGAGGAAGTGTGCATGCACACTAAAGCTCATATCTTGAATAAAACTCCGTTGGTCTTAAAGGTGCCACCGGACTCAGAAGTTGACATGTACCCTGTTTCCCCGAAAATAAGACCTACCCCCCAAAATAAGCCCTAGCAGGATTTCTATGCATTTGTGGTATAAGTCCTAGTGTGTCTTCTTGAGAAAAAATAAATATAAGACAGTGTCTTATTTTCGGGGAAACACGGTAGATAAAACCTCAGACCGATCAAGAACAGTTTCCTAACTTGGGATACACACCATATAGTTACAGCAAGAACACAGACAGAAAGGGTCATGTTCTGCTCAGACAGAAGCCTGCACTAGATGGGGTCTCTGTTTGTCAGCTGTTGAGGTGCAAGAAGCAAAATGAGAGTTGCTCGAAGAGTGGGAAGGCAGGGGAGACAGGCAAGGCTGGAAGAAGAATCTCCAGCACCATGGACAGCTCCTTGGGAGCAGCCGAGTTATTCCAACTAGCCAACCAGAAGACTCAGGAGAGTTTTGTCTTCAGGTGAATTTGCAAAGGCCATGTGTGCTGGCTTGGAGCCACATTCTATATCATTGCTGGATTGCTTCGCAGTTGTACATGTGGCCTTGTGATCGGGCATCTCTGGAAATCGGTAGCTAAAAGGACTCCTCACTCTGAGGTTTTGGCTTGCTCAGTATCCTGCAATACATCTCTGCTCCTCCTTGGAGAAGGCTGCTAAACCCGGCTCTATACTCAAGAAATTCAGGGCAGATTATTCTAGTTAAGGTAAATACCAGTGTGATTTTTTTGTTTGTTTTAATTCATAGTATCTGTGGGCTTGACCTGGATGGACCAGTTGGTGTAGTGGTTAAGTGTGCGGACTCTAATCTGGGAGAACCGGGTTTGATTCCCCACTCCTCCACTTGCAGCAGCTGGATGACCTTGGGCAAGCCATAGTTCTGTCAGAGCTGTTTTCTCAAGGACAGTTCTGGAAAGAGCTCTCTCAGCTCACAGGGTGTCTGTTGTGGGGAGGGGAAGGGAAAGGAGATTGTAAGCCGCTCTGAGACTCCAAGTGAAGGGTGGGGTATAAATCCAATCTCTTCCTCTTCTTCTTCTTCTTCTTCCCTAATCTCATCAGATCTTGGAAGCTTAGCAGGGTCGGTCCTGGTTAGGACTTGGATGGGAGACCACCAAGGAAGCCCAGGGCTACTATGCAGAAACAGGCAAGGGAATCTACCTCTGTTAGTCTCGCACTTTGAAAACCCCAATGGGTCACCATAAGTCAGCTGTGACCTGATGGCACTTTACGCACACATCTGCGGGCTGGATCTGTGGGTAGAGGCCGTTTCAGCAGCTGTTCTATTGGAATCTAACCAAATTCCAGACTACCTAAGATGGAGTCACCTACACACATAGTAAGATGCTCTCCAAAGGGCTGTGCCATCCCAACATATGCACATGCGTAGGCACAACACTATCCCCTTGGCTGTAGAAAATGGCTCATGACTATCATGTTATTTCAAGACCCATTGGTTGTAGCAGGGCTGTAAAGCACTGCAGCAAGCCACATAAGGACACCAGAAGAGCCCTGTTCGATCAGGCCAGTGGTCCATCTATTTCAGCATCTGTTCTCATGCAGTGGCCAACCAGTTCCTCTGGAAAACCAACAAACAGGGCGTAGAGGCCAAGACCTTCTCCTGATGTTGCCTCCTAGCGCAGGGATGTTTACTGCCTCTGAACATGGGGTTTCCCTTCAGTCACCATGGCTAGTAGCCACTGATAGACCTCTCCTCCATGAATCTATCTAATTCCCTTTTTAAGCAGTCTATGCCTGTGGCCATCACCAAATCCTCTCATTCCTCCCAAGAGGCTAAAAGCTACTCACCCTGTTTATGCAATTCCACCTTGCTTGCCCCCTTGAGACAGTGTGGTGCAGTGGTTGGATTGTTGGACAAGGAGTAGGGAGACCCCACTTGCCATGAAACCGATTTGGTGACCTTGGGCCCGTCATTCTCTCCCTTGGAGCCTCATCTACTTGACAGGGTCATGAGGATAAAAAGGAGGGAAAGAGAACCAGGTTCACTATCCTGGCCTTGGAGGCAGAGCAGGATAAAAGAACACTCAGTAAATAAATAGTAATTGTTGTTGTTGTTGTTGTTATTATTATTGTTATTATTATTAGTAGTAGTAGTATTTATTTATTTATTTATTTTGTTTAGGGACAGTCAGTATGGTGTAGTGGTTAAGAGCGGCAGACTCTCATATGGAGAACCGGGTTCGATTCCACACTACTCCACATGAAGCCAGTTGGGTGACCTTGGGCCAGTCACGGGGCTCTCTCAGCCCCCCAAAATAAGTCTAGCTCACTTCCTAGTGGTCCATAATGCTAAAAGAGCTTGAATGTCAGGCTGTTGGGCAATCTTAGGCTTTCCTGTCTTTACTACACAGAATGCCATACAATTACTACTACTACTACTAATTATTATTATTACTACTACTAGTAGTAGCAGCAGCAGCAGCAGCAGTAGTAGTTTGTTTATATTCTGCCCTTCTCCCCAGAGGGGACCCAAAGCAGCTTACATCATTCTCCTCCATCTTATCTTCACAACAACCCTGTGAGGTAGGTTAGGCTGAGAGTGTGACAGGCCCAAAGTCACCAAGAAAGACTGCATGGCACAAGTGGAGATTCGAACCTGGGTCTTACAGACTTTAACCACCACAACACACTGGCTTTATAGTCTGTTTAAACAAGTCTACGAGCAGTGTAACCGATCCCTCAAGAAAATGTGGTTGGTGCAATGACCAAACAGATGAGGAAAAAAATAGCATTGGGCTGAAAAATGTGAGAGCACCTCTGCGTACCGATTTGTGACTTCTCTGTCAAAGACACACTGAAATCTGCATTGTGCCGTTGCTTGCCCGTCGCTTGCATTCTGGCCTTTCCTCCCCCCTCCAAAGCCATTTTCAAAGTGCGGTTTGGAAAGTTCACAAATGAATGGTGGTCTGATTGTTCATGGGGCCGATGATCAAACTGAGGTCACCAAATTCCTGCCAGCCCGGTCAGAATCTGAATAGAAAATCTGGCAAGCTTGATGCAGAGAAGTGCTCTGTATCAAATGTATAGCTTCATTGTAAAAAAAAGGGTTTTTTTGTTTTTTTTAAACCTGGCTAGATATTTCCTCTGGAATGATTGATTCAAATCAGAACTAGAAGCAGCCGTGTGCTTGGCAGTAGCGGCAGGGTGCTTGCTGGCTTTTCCGTGCCGCTTTTTTGCCTCTTTTAATTGCCCGTTTTGAAAAATTCTCTGCGTCTGTTTTCTCTGAATTTTCCCTGTCCTGCCAGCAATCCCCTGCTATTGCCGCTCGCATCGAGAGTTTCCGCCTTCCCTTTAGCACAGTCATTTCGGTTGGCCCTTAATGAAAGGTATTAGACGGCCTACCTGGAATGTCTGTTTACTATGCCTGTACTTGTGAGTCATCCCCATTGAATCTGGCATCTTACTCCTGAGTAAATGGGCGAAAGAGTGCAGCCTTGCACTTGCTGCATTTCTTTCTGTGTCACTATTTGGCAGGGATTATGTAACCAGTAAAGGAAGAACTACTCAGATAATGGAAGGGTGTTTTTTGTTTTGTTTTTAAGAAAAGGGGATTATTTCTACTGCTCCTGTCATGGCGCCTTTTGCAAATCCCTTCCGGTCTCTGGACTATTGACCTGATGTGTTGAATGGCTCCCTTGCAGTTGCCATTGTTCGGAGAAGCAGAAAGGGCTTTGAGCGCAGGCACCAGAAAGAAGGTGAAACAAACGCACAAAAAAGAAAAACTACAAAGAAGTCGGAGAGACGATTTGGCTAAAGCAAAGGCATCTTATTACATGGAAGCACAATCCCGGAGCTCGAGGTGAAAGTGATATTCTGATACGATCGCTTCACTCTTTCTCTGAGAGGGGCACTCAATACTTTGTGGCTTCTAAAGATGTCCCTGGCTCATCTCCTCTGGGACCAGAGCATCACGCTTGCCAATCAGTGTCTGCTGGAGGAAAGCTCTTCCTTGGGAAGCCATAAGAGCCAGTTTGGTATAGTGGTTAGGAGTGCAGACTCTAATCTGGGAGAACCAGGTTTGATTCCCCACTCCTCCACATGCAGCTGCTGGTGTGACCTTGGGTCAGTCATGAGTTCTCTCAGAGCTGTTCTCTCAAGGGCAGTTCTCAAAAGAGCTCTCTCAGCCCCACCTACCTCACAAGAAGAAGAAGAAGAGATTGGATTTATACCCCGCCCTTCACTACCCAAAGGAGTCTCAGAGTGGCTTACAAACTCCTTTCCCTTCCCCTCCCCACAACAGACACCCTGTGAGGTGGGTGGGGCTGAGAGAGCTCTGACAGAAACTGCTCTTTTTCAAGGACAGCTGTGCCAGAGCTTGTGACTGACCCAAGGTCACATCAGCAGGTGCAAGTGGAGGAGTGGGGAATCAAAACCGGTTCTCCCAGATTAGAGTCCACGCACTTAACCACTACACCAAACTGGCTCTCTCTCAACAAGTGTCTGTTGTGGGGAGGGGAAGGGAAAGGAGACTGTAAGCCCCTCTGAGACTCTGAATGAAGGGGGAAGTATAAATCCAACTCTTCTTTCTCTTCCTCTTCCTCTTCTTCTTGTCTTAAAGCTTCAACCGTAGTGTGTGTGTGTGTGTGTGTGTGAATTCCTCATGAAACTTGTACCCCGTCTTTAGTTTCTGGCCAGGCAATGGGACTTTATTCAAGGAGGCCAAAAGGATGCTGGCCTGATTCTTCCTAGAAATGGAAATGATTTAAACTGCAAACCACAATCAGAATCTTCAGCTGGAAACTCCTGAACACGATGCTTGCATGCAACCTCTGTGATGGGCACTGTTGTGGAATCCATATCTTGCCCTGGACAACACTGAGCTTAATGGACCAATGATTTGACTCAGCATAGGGCGGTATTGTGCATCCAGGTCTTTCAAGAAAGGGGCCGTGGCTCAGTGGCAGAGCATCTGCTTGGCATGCAGAAGGTCCCGGGTTCAGTCCCCGGCATCTCCAGTTCAAAGGACCAGGCAGTAGGTGATATGGAAAGTCTCTACCTGAGACCCTGGCTCCAGTGGCAGAGCATCCGCTTTGCATACAGAAGGTCCCAGCTTCAATCCCCAGCATCTTCAGTTAAAAAGATCAGGCAGTAGGCGATGGGAAAGACCTTAATTTGGAACCCCGGCTCGGTGGTAGAGCATCTGCTTGGCACACAGAAGATCCCAGGTTCAATCCCCGCCATCTGCAGTTAAAAAGGACCAGGCAGTAGGTGATGTGGGAAGCCTTTCCCTGAGACTCTGGAGAGCAGCTGCCAGTTAGAGTAGACAACGCCTACTTCGGTAGACCAATGATCTGTCTCAGCCCAAGGCAGTATCAGGTGTTCAGGTCTTTCAAGAGAAGGGCTCTGGCGGCTCAGCGGTAGAGCAACTGCTTGGCATGCAAAAAGTCCCGAGTTCAGTAGGTGACGTGAAAGACCTCTGCCTGAGAGCTGCTGCCAGCCTGAGCAGGCAACACTGGCTTCGATGGAGCAAGGGTCTGATTCAGTAGGAGGCACCCTCGTGTGTGCTCGTGCGTTCCAGAACTTGGAGAGCTGCTGTCAATCAGAGCAGATGACCGTTATCGGTGGTCTGACTTCATATAAAGCAGCTTCGTATGAAATTTACTAATGCAATGTATACCAAATATACCCTCTGTAGTTTCAGGCGCTGGGTCCGACCTAGGAGTGCCAGCCTCCAGGTGAGACCACCTGGGGATCCCCCAGAATTACAGCTCATCTCCAGACTGCAGAGATCAGTTCCTCTGGAGAAAATGGATGCTTTGGAGGGGGGGGGGACTCTGTGGCATCGTACCCCACGGAGGTCCCTGTCTTCCCCAGGCTCCACCCCCCAAAATTTCCAGGAGTTTCCCAAACTGGATCTATCTGGCAACCTTAGTCTGAACATTAGTCCCCGTCCTTTATTTCTGCAGCTCACTCACTCGGAGAACTGGCCGGTTTCTTAAATAGGTCAGTCAATATGAAAAGTAGAGTTGTAGCTAGCTATTACAGGTGCGAAAATTCAAGAACTTGAGTTTCTGCTGATTCAACCCACTGGGAAAACAGCAACAACGGAAAGAGATGCTTCTGTACAGCGGGGGGGGGGAGCAAAGCAGCAGAGAAAGTGTATCTATTTAAAAGTGAACCAAAAATAAAGCTTTTTTTTCTGGACTCTCTCTCAGATAAAGAGGAATTGCTGTGCTATGTCATTCCAGGAGACTGGACTGTAATCCTTATTTATTTATTTATTTGATTCACTTGCACTTCGCCTTTCTCCCCAACGGGGATCCAGAGCGGCTGACAGAGTTCTCCTCTCCTCCATTCTATCCTCACAACAGTCCTGTGAGGTAGGATAGGCTGAGAGAATGTGACTGGACCAAGGCCATCCAGCGAGCTTCCATGGCACGTGAGGATTCGAACCCAGGTCTAAGCGGC
Organism: Gekko japonicus; assembly: GCF_001447785.1. Classification (NCBI taxonomy): domain Eukaryota; kingdom Metazoa; phylum Chordata; class Lepidosauria; order Squamata; family Gekkonidae; genus Gekko; species Gekko japonicus. The sequence goes on along the minus strand of NW_015175396.1, from coordinate 508,089 downwards.
CTATTGCTCCTGTTTTCCTTGAACAAAGCTGGCTGGGTGGAGAAGTACCCGTAGAATAAAGAAGAAGGAATCCTGGCCCCTCATCCCCTATGGGAGGTGTTCTTTTCAGGGACAGAATTGAACGTCTGGAAAGCCAGAGCCAGCAGGCAACATCAGGGGAAGGCCTCGGCCTCTGTGCCCTGTATGCTGGCCCTCCAGAGGAACTGGCTGGCCACTGTGTGAGACAGGATGCTGGACTAGATGGACCACTGGTCTGAGCCAGCAGAGCTCTTCTGATGTTCTTAGGAAGGCCTCAGCCTCTATGCCCTGTTGCTGGCCCTCCAGAGGAACTGGCTGGCCACTGTGTGAGACAGGATGTTGGACTGGATGGACCACTGGTCTGAGCCAGCAGGGCTCTTCTTGTGTTCTTAAATTCTGTCATGAAGTCAGCTGCTCACTGGCAGCATTTGCCTTGTGGTAGAGCACCTGCTTGGTGTGCAGAAGCTCCCAGGTACAATCCCCAGCACCTCCAGTTTAAAGGATCAGGTGGTAGGGAATGGGAAAGACCTCCGCTTCAGACCCCTAGAGAGCAGCCGGCAGTCTGAGCTGACAAACCTGATGGAACGAGAGTCTGACTCAGTATAAGGCAGCTGCATGCATGTGCTTGTTCTGCTAGGGAGGGGCCGTGGCTCAGTGGCAGAGCCTCTGCTTGGCATGCAGAAGGTCCCAGGTTCAATCCCCAGCCCCTCCAGTTAAAAGGACCACGCAACAGGTGACGGGAAAGACCCTGACCTGAGACCCTGGCTCAGTGGCAGAGCAGAAGGTCCCAGGTTCAATCCCCGGCATCTCCAGTTAAAGGATCAGGTGCTAGGTGATGTGAAACACCTCCACCTGAGACCCAGAAGAGCCACTGCCAGTCTGAGTGGGTAATACTGCATTTGACGGACTGATGGTCTGCGATGCGATCTGCGATCTGAAGAGAAACCAGAGTATGACTGATGGTCTGATTCAGCGTAAGGCAGTTTCATGGATCAGAGTCTTGATTTCCGCCCCCCGCCCCCCGCACGTGTCCTCGGGACAGTCCTGTGCCAGCCGCACCGCTGAATCATAACCGGCAACCAGCTCGGCAGCTGTGTGCCCTGGTATACATCTCTGTGTTTCGACCGCAGCTCTGAGCTCGGCTTCCCGCTTGGTATTTCATGTGCCTTCATCCCTCTGGAGATGCGGGGGCTTTGATGATGGGATTGAAAGGCTGCCTCGTTGCTCTCCGAGGGGCACCGTCTGAAATTTCTATTATATAACGAGCCTAGGAGAGAGAGAGAGAGAGAGAGAGAGAGGCGGCCATAACAAAGCTGCTCTTCGGCATCCTAGAGGTAGGGTCCCCCTCCTCCCGTGCAAACCAAAGCACCGGAGTGCATCAGACATTTCGCCTACCTGCGGACCCCTCCCGATCAAAGGATGCAATTAAGCCATTATCTGAAACCACAAAATGATACCAGCTCCGCCCAGCACCATTTTATCTATAACCGTCCTCTTGCCCCCCCCCCCTCATGCATCCTGATGAAGAGTTCTGGAGAACTCAGACTAGGGGTGACAACCTCCAGGCGGCACCTGAAGATCTCCGGCTATCACAATTGATCTCTGGAGGACTGAGAGCAGTTCCGCTAGAGAAAACGGCCGCTTTGGAGGGTGGACTCTGTGGCACTATATCCTGCTTAGGTCCGTCCCCTCCCCCAAAACCCGCCCTCCCCAGGCTCCACCCCCAAAATATCCAGGTGTTCCCCAAACCCAGAGCTCGCAACCCTAACAGATGTTTGCATAGGGATGCCAGCCTCCAGGTGGGACCTGGGGATCCCCAGGAATTACAGCTCATCTCCAGACTACAGAGATCAGTTCCCCTGGAGAAAAGGGGGTGCTCTGAAGGGTGGACTCTGTGGCATTGTACCCCACTGAGGTCCCCGTCCTCCCCAGGCTCCACCCCCAAACCTCCAGGAGTTTCCCATCATGGGTCTGGCAACCCTGCTCCCCGATCATTGTTCCCTCTAAGATGAGTTGGTGTGAGCTAGCTCATCGTTGTTTAGCCTCCAGTTGACACATTTTTGTCTTCGCTCTCGGGAAGGAGGGCTCCAGAGCAAACCAATTGATGCAGCAGCCAAATGGCTCACTCACAACTTTAATGCCGGGAGTTCACAAAGTAGAATTGTTGCTCACGAAACTCCACGGCTTAGAGGGGGCATTGCCCCCTCGCCAGTGGCCAGAGGGGACCTGGCAACCCTAAGTTGGCACATCGTTTTGTTCTGTACCACTGTGCTAAAGATACAGGAGCCGTGGTCCCTATCGAAGCTAGCCGCTCCAGCCCAGGAGTAAATGGGAGCTGCGGCTGTCAGCGTTGAGGCTTTGCTGTGGAATGACACGTAGAAACCTGCGTTGTAAAGACAGACACTTCAGCTTCTTCAGATCCCATCCCAGGCTTGGATCTGTGTCCTAATCAAAGCCTTGCAGCTTGTAAGACGCAGCTGGAAGCGCTGAGTGGCCTCACAAGAGGGCAGCTCTACGGAGGCAGGCTGGGCCCATTCCCTGTCCCTTTGACAGCCGACACCAGCAAGATCACAGGCTTCCCTAAAGCCCAGGCAGCTTGACTTAGCTCCTGTGATCCCCTATCCTGGGACTGTCCCCCTTTCCCCCCACTGGTTCTGAGCTTTCAACAGCCATCTAAACCATGGACACTATTCAGCATTTTTTTAACCCTCTCCCTTAAAGGTAGAACCTGTTGGCATTCAGTGAATTAAAGGCAGTAGATTCAGAAGAAGAAGAAGAAGAGATTGGATTTATACCCCGCCCTTCACTTGGAGTCTCAGAGCGGCTTACAAACTCCTTTCCATTCCCCTCCCCACAACAGACACCCTGTGAGGTGGGTGGGGCTGAGAGAACTCTGACACAAACTGCTCTTTCTCAAGGACAGCTGTGCCAGAGCTTGTGACTGACCCAAGGTCAGGACAGATAAGAGGAAATACTTCTTTTGGTGTCGTGGTTAAGTGCGCGGACTCTAATCTGGGAGAACCGGGTTCGATTCCCCACTCCTCCACTTGCACCTGCTGGATGACCTTGGGCAAGCCGTAGTTCTGGCACAGCTGTTCTTGAAAAAGAGCTGTTTGTGTCAGAGCTCTCTCAGCCCTATCGACCTCACAGGGCGTCTGTTGTGGGGAAGGAAAGGGAAAGGCGTTTGTAAGCCACTCTGAGACTCCTTTGGGTAGTGAGGGGCGGGGTATAAATCCAATCCAATCTCTTCTCTTCTTCTTCTTTTTACTCAAAGAAGGAATGGGGAAGAGGTCCTTCAATGGCTATGAGCAAAGGTGAACAACTGTAGAAAAAGCCCAGCAGGAACTCATTAGCATAATAGGCCATACCCAACAGCAGGAACTCATTAGCATATTAGGCCACACCCATGACAGCACAGCTCATTAGCATATTAGGCCACACCCCCGTGTTACCACACCCACCTTTTGCTTCTTATTCTGTTTACCTTGTTTGTTGTCAAAGAGCTCTTTTTGTAGCAGGAACTCCTTTGCATGTTAGGCCACACACGCCTACTGTAGTCCTAATGAGTTCCTGCTGTTGGGTGTGGCCTATTATGCTAATGAGTTCCTGCTGGGCGTGGCCAACTCGGGAGCCAGCCGGAACTCCGTTCCTGTGCGTTCCTGCCCAAAAATAGCCCACCAACTCCAGGTTGGGAACATCATGGGTATTTGGGGGCATAGCCTGGGGAGGGCAGGGTTTGTTTGGGAGAGGAACTTCAGCTGGGTGTAATGCCATACAGTCCATCCTCCAAAGCACCTGTTTTCTCCAGGGGAATGGATTTCTGTAATCTGGAAATCAGTTGTAATTCCAGGAGAGCTCCAGGGCTCACCTGGAGGTTGGCAACACAAAATTGGAGCCTCCATATTCAGAGGCAGTGAATGCCAGTTCTGGGTGGTGGTGGGGACTCACAACAGGAGGAAACTTTGGCTTCCATGTCCTGCTTTTAGAACTTCTAAGGATATCTGGTTGGCTGACGTGTGAAACAGGACGCTGGACTGTTTGGACCTTGGTTCTGATCCAGTAGGGTGGTTCTTATAGCTTTAAGTGTTCTTATGTTCTTCAGTCCCAAAGCTAGGCTATCTTTTTTTTCCTGACCAGTTATCAGCAGTGTTCCTTCTAAGCTGAGTTAGTGTGAGCTAGCTCACAGTGTTTTAGCCTCCGGCTCACAGTTTTTTGTCCTAGCTCAGGAAGGATGGCTCCAGAGCAAACTAATTTATGCAGCAGCCAAATCGCTCCCTCAAAACTTTAATGCCAAGAGCACACCAAGTAGATTTTTTGTTCACAAGCTGCTCCACAGCTTAGAGGGAACACTGGTTATCAGTCATTTTTATAAGAGTCTGCTCCAGCTTTTTTTTCTCTTTTGCTTTTAATTTTTTTAAAAAAATGATTAAAATACATCAGGTAGGATCCAGCCCAGAGTTGGGTGCAATTAAAATGAGCTTGAAGTGGAAGAACATGTTTCAAATTGGGATTTAAGTTAAAAATCCATTTATCCATCTGGTCCACTATCATCTACTTTGACTACTACTTGAACCTCCATGTTCAGAGGCAGTCAACCTCTGAATGCCAGTGCCAGGAGGCAACATTAGGGGAAGTCCTTGACCTCTATGGCCTGATGTTGGTCCTCCAGAGGAACTGGTTGGCCACTGTGTGAGATGGGAGGCTGGACTAGATGGACTACTGGTCTGATCTAGCAGGGCTCTTCTTATGTTCTAATGAAGGCCTCAGCCTCTATGCCCTGTTATTGGCCCTCCAGAGGAACTGGTTGGCCACTGTGTGAGATGGGAGGCTGGACTAGAGGGACTACTGGTCTGATCCAGCAGGGCTCTTCTGATATTCTTATGAAAGCCTCAGCCTCTATGCCCTGTTATTGGCCCTCCAGAGGAACTGGTTGGCCACTGTGTGAGACAAGATGCTGGTCTAGATGGACCACTGGTCTGATCCAGCAGGGCTGGCTCTTCTTATGTTCTTATGAATGTCTTGGCCTCTATGCCCTGTTGTTGGCCCTCCAGAGGAACTGGTTGGCCACTATGTGAGACAGGAGGCTGGACTACACGGACCATTAGTCTGATCCAGCAGGGCTCTGCTGATGACCTTAACAAGAGATGTCACAAACTGAAGGAGGGATCTATTGCACAGAATACCTAGATGGCTGCCTCTTTGTGTCACAAGCCTGCACAGCAAATTGATTATCATTTTGACAGTTTGGTGTAGAGCCAGTTTGGTGTAGTGGTTAAGTGTGCGGACTCTAATCTGGGAGAACCGGGTTTGATTCCCCACTCCTCCACTTGCACCTGCTGATGTGACCTTGGGTCAGTCACAAGCTCTGGCACAGCTGTCCTTGGAAAAGAGCAGTTTCTGTCAAGAGCTCTCTCAGCCCCACCCACCTCAGAGGGTGTCTGTTGTGGGGAGGGGAAGGGAAAGGAGTTTGTAAGCCGCTCTGAGACTCCAAGTGAAGGGCGGGGTATAAATCCAATCTCTTCTTCTTCATCATCATCATTATATCAGAGATTCCCCCCTGACCCTTCCTGTGCTTTATCCATGGCTGTTTTCAGTCGTCACCCCCATGTTAATGGACCAGCCTCCCTGATAGGGTTAAGACCTGGAATTCTCCCAGAATTACAACTGATCTCCAGACGACCGAGATCAGTTTCCTTGGAGAGAACGGAACCTTGGAAAGTGGGCACCTACGGCTTCCTTCTCCCCAGGCACCACCTCCAAATCTCCAGGAATTTCCCCATGCCAGAGTTAGCAGCCTTCTTCCCTGAGCTGGGGTTGCCAGCTCTGAGTTAGGAAATACCTGGAGATTTTGGGGGGTGGAGCCTGGGGAGGGCAGGGTTTGGGGTGGGGAGGGGCCTCAGCACAGTACAGTGCCATACAGTCCGCCCTGCAAATCAGCCATTTTCTGCAGGGGGCCTGATTTCGATCATCTGGAGATCACTTATAATAGTGGGGAGCTCTCCAGGTGCCCCCTGTAGGTTGGCAACCCTTCCCTGAATGCATGAGCAGGTTCTCCTCCCAGGTGGGTGAGTTTTTTCAGAAGCTGTTTATGAGTTCATAGAGGGGCAGCAGTAGGGATCTTTAGGTGTATTTATTATTATCTTTATTTATAGCCTCGTGGGCACTCCATGGAATTGCTGAGCAGTCGGGTTAGAATAGATAAAAGGAAGTCCTTCTTCACCCAAAGAGTGAGTCACACGTGGAATTCACTGCCACAGGAGGTGGTGGTGGCTACAAGCATGGACGGCTTCAAGAGGGAATTAGATAAGCATATGGAGCAGAGGTCCATCAGTGGCTATTAGTCACAAGGTCTAGATAGGAACTCTCGGTCTGGGGCAAGTGATGCTCTGCATTCTTGGTGCTTGGGGGGGGCAACAGTGGGAGGGCTTCTAGTGCCCTGGCCCCACTGTTGGACCTCCTGAGGGCACCTGGTATTTCTGGCCCCTGTGTGACACAGAGTGTTGGACTGGATGGGCCATTGGCCTGATCCAACATTGGCTTCTCTTATGTTCTTATCCCAACTTTTTCTCTAATGGGGAGCCAAAGAAGTTTGTATCATTCTCCTCTCCTCTGTTTTATCTTCACAGCAACATTGTGAGGTAGGATGGGTGTGAGAGAGTGGGTGACTGGCCCGAGGTCACCCAGGAAGCTCCCCACGGCAGAGTGGGGATTCGAACTTGCATTTCCCAGACCCTAGCCACACACTTCAACCACCACACGACACTGGCTCTTAGACTGTTTTATGGATTCTGTGGCTGGCTTCCAGCAAATGTTTCCGTTGTATTGGTATCGTTTCAGTCCTGGGTCCCAGATCTTGAAAAGCAGGCTATTCCACCAAGTGACGGCTAGGGTTGCCTGGGTTGGGAAATACGTGGGGATTTTGGGGGTGGAGCCTGGGGAAGGCGAGCTTTAGAGGGGGACGGGAACACAGCAGGGTGTCATTCCACTGAGTCCACCCTCCAAGGCAACCATTTCCTCCCAGGGAACTGATCTCTGTTGTCTGGAGACTAGTTGTAATTCCAGGGGGTCTCCAGCCACCACCTGGAGGCTGGCAACCCTAGACCACGGCTCTTCCTCTCAAAGCCTTACACCGCTGGAACAGCTGGAGGTCCTTGCTTCATAAATGGCCACGTGTGTTTCTTTGAGGATTAGACCCTTCTCCTTTTTTGCTTTCATTTTTTAAAAAAATGAAGCTTGAAATTTTTGTGACTTTTTGACAATTCCGGCAAACCCCCTCCTTTTCGTATTAACCTTTTAAGCCATATCTCGGGCACCCTCTCAGCGCCAAAAGCAGGACACCGCCTGGCCTTTTCTTTCAGTCCTCCACGAACAAAGACTTTGTTCCCCTTTTGTTAGGTATCTATAAAGCCCCGTGTCTCCTGTTATCCATTAAGAGACTGTAATTTAAGCAAAGATGACTGCATTTACAGCGGGAATGAGAGAAGCTAATGTCACCTCCCACTCTGCCCTGCATCTGGTCTCCCCCCCCCTCGTCTCTTCAGCGAGCTCCTTTCTGTTTAATAGAGGCGCACGGCCATGTTGTAAGAGGATAATAAATGGCCAAATGGGGCATTCGTGGTTATTAGGGGTGTGTGCTTGGTATACACTGAGCCAAATCGAATACAGATTAGACAGTCTGATTTGGCTACCAATAATTTATTTCATTTGGCTACCAATAATTTATTTGGGTATGGCTAGAAGGCATTTGGCGGCTGCGGTGGCTCAGAGGTTAAGGCGCTGGGCTGCAGACACAAAGGTCTGTACTTCGGCAGTTCGAGACCCAAGTGCCGCATGATGGAGTGAGCTCCCGTCTCTGGCCCCAGCTCCTGCCAACCTAGCAGTTCGAAAGCAAGAAATTGCAAGTAGATAAACAGGTACCGCTTCGGTGGGAAGGTAACAGCATTCTGTGTGCCTCGGCGTTTAGTCATGCTGGCCAGATGACCATGGAAACGTCTTCAGACAGTGCTGGCTCTTCGGCTTGGAAACGGAGGTGAGCACCACCCCCTAGAGTCAGATTTAACTGACTTTCGAGCAAGGGAAACCTTTACCTTTACCTTTAGAAGGCATTGCTGAGTCATACGGTGGCGGCATGACTTGGCGAGTGAAATTCTCCATTATACCTGTGACGACCTCTTATTTGGGGAGGTCTAGTTTTACTTTAAAATGTTCTTTCAGTTCTACTCTGTAGGGTATTCTGGCTGCCAACAGGGAAATCTAGGTTTTCCCAAACCTTTTCCTATAATATTTTCCACAGGGTAGGTGTACCATGGGTCTTAGGCATTCATGAAGGTCTATGTGGTCTGAGGAAGGATTATTTGCTGAGCTGGTATACTTGAAGGAATTAGGATTTATTTAAAGAAAATATAAATACGAGGGTAAACAATGTAAACAGTACTGGGAAGGATTTGAACAAATGCTTGGTGTCTCTCACAAGCTTCTCCTTTACTGACAGGGAGGTTAAAGCAACTTTGTAACACTTTTCACTGTACTTTTTCTTAGACTCTCCGCTTTCAATTGTAACTCTTATAACACAGAATTTAACTGTCTGCTTAACACAGAGACTTTACTCTTATATTTCACACAGGAAAACTTCTCACACAGAGACCTCAGGACAAAACTCATATCAACTGCTTTTACACAGCACACTCTGCTCTGACTCTGTTTAACTCAACTGTCATACCTAACAGACACACCAGATAGACATTCCAATCATCCACACAGCATCCATTCCAAAACCCCTCCCCCTCTCTGTCACTCACCAATCATATCCCTTGCTTGTCCAGCACTCTAGATTCCTCACACAGCTATGCCAACCAAACTTTTAAACACACACACACACACAGTAAAACATGGGTCCTATGGGAACAGTCTCCACAGGGTATAATGGAGCCGAATAAATTCGAGTTTCCCAAAAATTTATCCAAATACCAATACAATGCCGATACTGGTATTTGTGAATATTTGGGAATACCGATATTTTTCAGATCCAACAGACCTGATTCTGGGAAAAACGTATTTTCTTTTCTTTTTTTGCACACCCCTAGTGGTTATGTGACTAGAAGGTATATTCTATACATTGTATTGCTTTCTGCTGTTAGAGATCATTTTAAAATACATTTTTAGGAGGTTTGCTAACTTAAAATTTCTGGGGGGGGGAGGGATGAGCTCATGCCTTTGTCTCTATTTATTGCAGTGTATTTATTTACTTAATTTATACCTTGCCTTGCTCCCCAAAGCTGCTAAATCTCTGACCAGAGCTGTTGCAATTTTGTTTTCTTTCATGGTTGCATTTCAAGGGCTTGCATATTTTAGTAGTTTCCTAGTGAGTATATTTCCAGTTAGGGTTTCCAAGTCCTCCCTGGCCACCAACGGGGAGATGTGGGTGGTAGGATTGCCAGATCTAGGTTAAGAACATGAGAGAACATAAGAGAAGCCAATGTTGGATCAGGCCAATGGCCCATCCAGTCCAACACTCTGTGTCACACAGTGGCCAGAAATACCAGGTGCCATCAGGAGGTCCAGCAGTGGGGCCAGGACATTAGAAGCCCTCTCCACTGTTGCCCCCCCAAGCACCAAGAAGACAGAGCATCACTTGCCCCAGACTGAGAGTTCCTATCTATACCTTGTGACTAATAGCCACTGATGGACCTCTGCTCCATATGTTTATCTAATACCCTCTTGAAGCCGTCCATGCTTGTAGCCACCGCCACCTCCTGGGTGAAGAAGGACTTCCTTTTATCTGTTCTAACCCGACCGCTCAGCAATTTCATGGAGTGCCCACGAGTTCTTGTATTGTGAGAAAGGGAGAAAAGGACCTCTTTCTCCACCTGCTCTATCCCATGCACAATCTTGTAAACCTCGATCTTGTCACCCCTCGGCCGTCGTTTCTCCAAGCTAAAGACCCCCAAGTGCTTTAACTTTTCTTCATAGGGGAAGTGTTCCAACCCTTTTATCATTCTAGTTGCCCTTTTCTGCACTTTTTTGGGAAGAAACTCCTGGAGATTTGGAGGTGGAGCCCAGGGAAGACAGGGACCTCAGTGGGGTACAGTACCATAAAGTCCATCCTCCATTTTCTCCGGGGGAACTTATCTCTGTATGCTGGAGAAGAGCTATAACTCTAGGGGATCCCCAGGCCCCGCGTGGAGGCTGGCATCCCTACTCCCAGTGTACATCTGCTCCTTTGGTGCCAGGTTTCAAACTCTGGAAATGCTAGATTGGTAGAGGAAACAAGGTGATGATTCCCTGAGACAGTCCACTGCTTATATGATGTGTACACTAGGGAGAGCACACCTTCCTATCCAGGACAGGAAGATATTGTGAATGCATTCCTTTGGGGCATCAGCATTCTGACTAACAGGGGTCATTTCCTGCAGGAGCGCACAGGAGCAGAGCTCTGGCAGTAAAGAGTCCAGGGGGCGGGGCACATGCAACAAGCCCCACCCCCTGCTCCCAGCAGCCCTCAGTCAGAGCAAGAAGCAGCCAGGTAAGCTGCAGAGCCCCCCCGCCCCCCCCGTTCGAA
>NW_015175396.1:488749-497447 GCF_001447785.1 Gekko japonicus | reverse complement strand
GGTGGGGCCGATCTGCCCGTTTCCCCCCCCCCCCAATAGCTAGCAATCCAAAACAGTCCAGTGGAGCCTGAGCAGTGGGTGTTGCCTTCTGACACACTTCCGGTGATGTCAGGGGGTGTGGCATATGCAAATAAGTTATGCTAATAAGTTATGCTAATGAACTCCTGCACCTCTTTTTCTACGAAATGACCCCTGCTGACTAATATGGGGATACCCCTATGAGATGACTCAGCCTCCAGGTGGGGCTTGGAGGACTCTGGGAATTCCAACTGATCTCCAGACTACAGAGGTCAGTTCCGCTGGGGAAAATGGCGACGTCGAAGGGCGGATTCTGTGGCGTGCCTTAGATTCTAGGAGAAATGAAGGTCCATTCCCAGGTACTGCCCCCAAATCTCTCCCCCAAATCAGAACTGGCAACCCTAAAGATAAGCATGATCAACGTACACTTAGAGGTCACAAACTATTAAATTTTGTTCTGTTTTTGAACTCAACATCATGTTTTTCTACAATATGCCAGAATTTGGGGGTTCCTCTTTGAACGCTACAGGAATGAGCTGCGGTGCAGTAAAAAAACATGTTCTAAACACCTGATCTATGCTCAGGCGATGCTCTACAGCAGAAGTCAACTTCTCCTCTCCCTGCTGTTTTCCCCATTACTCACGAGCTGGCGGCGGAAGGGGGGGTGTATATTTTTAGAGCCATGCATGTCTAAATAAACCATGTCACCTAATCCTGTTAAGTGAGACCTGTAAATCTATGGATGCGGAAACCTACTGGGGAAGCAACCTTCCAAACCCAAATTAAACGCAAACACCAATTTTACAGAGCAGTGGAGGGGTGGGGGCGGGAACAAAGAAGGATTAACAGCCCCAGGGATATCAGTGGCTACTAGCCATGGTGACGAAAGGGAACCTCCAAGCTCAGAGGCAGTTAGCCTCTGAATCCCAGAGCCAGGAGGTAACACCAGGCTAGTGGGGCCTGAAATAGCATTAAGGAAGGCCTCGGCCTCTGTGCCTTGTTGTTGGACCTCCAGAGGAACTGGTTGACCGCTGTGTGAGACAGGAGGCTGGACTAGATGGGCCACTGGTCTGATCCAGCAGGGCTCTGCTGATTTTCTTATGAAGGCCTCAGCCTCTCTGCCATGTTGTTGGCCCTCCAGAGGAAGTTTGGTCTCTGTGTGAGACAGGATCCTGGACTGGACGGGCCACTGGTGTTATCCAGCAGGGCTCTTCTTATGTTTTTAGGATGCTGCACTAGATGGACCACTGGTCTGATCCAGCAGGGTTCTTCTGATGTTCTTGTGTAGTGTCATCGATCTATCACTTTTTGATCCCGCCCACTCTTCCCCCAAGCTGTTGTACGCCCTCTTCTTTTTTAGCCCCACAACAGCCCTGCATAGAAGGCTGGATGGAAAGAAAGCAAGCGGCCCGATCTTAACCAGCTGAGTGACAGCTTGCACCAGTTTCCCTCTAACCTCACCGGCTCCCCAAATACTGTTCAGAAAACGGCTTGTCTGCAGTGTCAGAAAAGAGCTAGTTAACTCAAGCGCCACCTTAGCAGTAATATTTATTTATCTGATGTACATTATTTTTCGCCCGCCTTTCTCACTTGGACTCAAGGTGGATTACACAGCGTGAGCCAATACAATCAACGAATGGGACATTGAGTGAACAATGAAATAGGAATTAGGGCTGTGGAATCGGCCAGAAATCTAAAAACAGGACTGAAGCAAAGCCTAAGTCTTGACAGGACACATTCAATGGTGCAGAATTCCATGGTCGGATAACCCCAGTTTCAGCAACTATACACAATAGTACAGACCACTGTCCCTAACAATTTTTCAGAGTATCTTTCGGAATCATTTAGTACACTGCAAGTCTATTGCCCGCGCAGAGAAGCCCTCCTGAATAACTCAGTTCTGCATAGTTTGTGGAAAGAGCAGGAGTAGGGCTGCCAAGTTCCCCCGGGGGGGCGGGGAAACCCCCGCCCGGGAGGCCCATTCCCAGGCGGCACTAGATCGGGCCCCGGGGGGAACCCCACCCCCAAAGCACGTCACATGGAAGTGACGTAAGCACTTCGGGGACGTTGGGGGCGGGGCCACAATCATCCGAGGGAAAACTCTTTGGTTTTCTCTCTGATGATTGTGGCCCCGCCCCCAACGTCCCCGACGTGCTTACGTCACTTCTGTGTGACGTGCTTGCGGCGTGCGAGCGCAAAGCGCGCACGCGAAGGCTCCCAGAGCAAGCCTGGACTCCCCCGCTCCGGGACACGTAAGTACTTGGCAACCCTAAGCAGAAGTCTTCGTGACTCCCACAGACGGGGGGCTCCCACAAGGTGGGAAACACAACTGAGAAGTGGCGCAAGGTCACCCAGCAAGCTTCCGTGGCAGAGTGGGGATTGGAACGTGGTTTCCCCAGGTCCTAGTCCGGTGGTCCCCAATCTTTTTGAGCTTTTGGAATTCTGGTGCGCAGCATGGTAGGCGCAGCCACAAAATGGCTGGCACAAAATGGCTGCTGCAGGAGGTGGTGTTACCCCTCAAAATGGCTGTCACAGCTTACCTTCGGTCAGAAGGAGAAGAAGAGAAGAAGAGATTGGATTTATGCCTCACCCTTCGCTACCCGAAGGAGTCTCAGAGCAGCTCACAATCTCCTTTCCCTTCTCCTCCCCACACCAGCCGTGAGAGAACTTGTGACTGACCCAAGGTCTCACCAGCAGCTGCATGTGGAAGAATGGGGAATCAACCATCTGAGGCCCAATGCCGTCAATAACTTAATAACACCAATAATATCATTAGCATCACTGAATAGCCTGTGCCTTGCTGACATGACCCAGACCATGTGCTGATTGATTGTGGACTCCCGCCATGTTGTATACCATTGATAGCACTTTATGTATTGTTTTTTAGATTTAATTTATTGTAATTTTAACTGAGAAATTGTTTTATCCGTAATAATGTTGTGAGCCACCCTGAGCCTGCTGCAGCAGGGAGGGTGGGATAGAAGCCATAATAAATAAATAAACAGACACCCTGTGAGGTAGGTGGGGCTGAGAGAGCTCTTTCAAGAACTGCTTTTGGATAAACATATGGAGCAGAGGTCCATCAGTGGCTATTAGCCACAAGGGATAGATAGGAACTCTCAGTCTGGGGCAAGTGATGCTCTGTATTCTTGGTGCTTGGGGGGGGGCAACAGTGGGAGGGCTTCTAGCATCCTGGCCCCACTGCTGGACCTCCTGATGGCACCAGATATTTTTGGCCACTGTGTGACAGAATGTTGGACTGGATGGGCCATTGGCTTGATCCAACATTGGCTCCTCTTCTGTTCTTATGCTCTTTCCAGAACAGCCCTGAGAGAACTTGTGATTGACCCAAGGTCTCACCAGCAGCTGCATGTGGAGGAATGGGGAATCAAGCCTGGTTCTCCCAGATTAGAGTCCGCGCTCCTAACCACTGCACCAAACTGGCTCTCCGAGTGAAGATCCTTGTGTTGTGGCGGCAGCTGCTGCCAAAGCAACATTTTGAAAAAAAATCTGCACAGCCAATCAACTCCCCAATGGCCAATCAGAAGTCTCACTGGGCAAAAGCCTCACCTGGCCCTACCCACTTTCTAAAACATTTACTGGCCGCCAGTAAAAGTGTCAGCAGGCACCATGGTGCCTCCGGGCACCTTGTTGGGGACCCCTTTCTTAGTTCTGCGCTCCATAAATGCCGTTAGTCCCCTTGGATCATGGCCACGTCCCACGGCCTTAAATCCCATAAATCGAGCCTGTGTGATAGGAAGCTATTTCTGTTTGTTTCTTTAACGTTTAAGGGGCGTTTTTAAAATTTAAACTCCAAATGGACACCTCAAGTGAAGGGAATCATTCGGTGCCAAAAGGGAAATACCCCCCCTGCCCCCTCGCCCCAAATCTGAAAGTTAGAGATCCTAAAGCTTTACAATAACTGTAGAATTTCTTTTCCGGTGTCCATCTATTTTCCTGGTACTCTGTGTTCCAGAGTGCTTTTTCCCCCCTGGCCCTCTTTGGGCTATTTAAATAATTATCCGTTCTAAAAGTGCCTTTAAAAGCACCTTTTTCGAGGGATGAAAGAAAATGGGTCCTTCACTTTTAGTCAAGAGGGTGGGGGGGAGAATGAAATTGGTAACCAGAGGCTAGAATATTGCCTTTTCTGGATTTTAAGATGCGACTCCGTGCTCGGCCCAAATAATGCTGATTAAAAAAAAAAAAGGCTTTAAAATAATGTTCTTTGAAAGACCTTAAAACAATGCTCCCCATTTTTTTTTTAAAAAATGGCAGTCTTTCAGATGCCACAAGATTCCATTTTGTTTTGGTTTTTTCCTGCAACCAATTTTCTTCCTGGGATTTGTTTTGAAAGGTACAGGAACTCCCTTCGAAATGAGTGGGAATGAGTCAGTGCTTCAAAATAAACAATTGCAGTTAGAAATACAGCATCATATGGTGGTAGTTGTCAAGGGGGTCAAACTTTTACATCATTGGATCTCGGTTCAGATTCAGACTGATAAAGGCTCAGTCAGAGGTCATTTCGAGGGGGATCGCAGTTCCCCCGGGTGAGGTATGGGGGGCGGGGCACATGACGAAGCCCCGCCCCCTGCTTCCGGCCGCCCTGCTTCCGGCCCTCATTCAGCCAGGAGGAGGCAGAAGAAGAGGGAGGGTAAGTTGCTTCCTCCCTGCCTCTCCCCACCCCTGCCTGCCTGGGGCCAGGGAGGACCTTCGTGGGGCTTCCTTGCACTCCCGCCGGCTTTGCAGGTCCACCGCTGGGCCCCTCATGGGGCTCGGCAGTGGAGCTGCAAGGCCGGCGGCGGCGGCCGGGACCATTGAGGGCGGGGTGTGTGGCCTTATGACACACTTCCGGTGATGTCAGGGGGTGTGGCATATGCTAATGAGTTATGCTAATGAGTTCCCCTAGCTCTTTTTCTACAAAACGACCCCTGGGTCGCCTAGGCCAGCCTGATCCTGTCAGATCTTGGAAGCCAACCAGGGTCAACCCTGGATAGTATTTGGATGGGAGACCACCAAGGAAGTCCAGGGCCTCTATGCAGAGGCAGGCGATGGGAAGCCATCTCTGAATGTCTCTTGCCTTGAAACCTTAAGTATTACAAAGGGAGCCAGTTTGGTGTAGTGGTTAAGAGCGGTGGACTCTAATCTGGAGAACTGGGTTTGATTCCCCATTCCTCCACATGCAGCCAGCTGGGTGACCTTGGGCCAGTTGCAGCTCTCTCAGCCCCACCTACCTCACAGGGTGTCTGTTGTGGGGAGAGGAAGGGAAGGAGATTGTAAGCCGCTCTGAGACTCCGAGTGAAGAGCAGGGTATAAATTCAATTTCTCCTCCTCCTCCTCCTCTTCTTCTTCTGGGCTTGCCATAAGTCACCTGTAACTTGACAGCAAAAGAGTTGCCAACTCCAGGCTGGAAAATTCCTGGAGATTTTGGGTGCAGCTGTTTTCTCCAGGGGAACTGTAGTTCGGAGGGCAGTTGTGATTCTGGGAGATCTCCAGGCCCCACCTGTAGGTTGGCAACCTCAGTTTCAGGCTGATGCCAGAATTAGTTAATTTAGGGAAAATCTAATATGATTCTGTGTCAGCCATAACCCTTAAATATTACAAAGAGGGCATGAAATGAAAATAACTAGATCATCCAACATTACATTTGTAGCATGTTTTTAATTACGGAGGCTGGCAGCCTTAATCCTTTAGATCGCTCAGACTAAACCTCGGCTGGATCAGACTAAAGCTCCGTCTAGTCCTGCATCCTGTTTCCCATGTTAATGCATTTATTACATTTTTATCCTGCCCTTCCTCCGAGGAACTCAGAGTGTCATTCCTGCCTCTCCCCACCTCTGTTTTATCCTCACAACAGCCCTGTGAGGCCAGTTAGGCTGAGATAAATTGACCCAGTCAAGGTCACCCAGTGAATTCCATTGGCTTGATTATGGGAAGACCTATTTGAATTTATTCAATTTATTTGCCAGTGGTATGCAGGGAGACGCCTATAAAAAGAAATGCATTACGGAAAGTTCGATCTGCAGGATTCGCTTCTGCCCCAAGATCTGTTTGACTTTGATGTTTGGAAAGATTCAGTATCAGTTTCAGAGCCTGTCTTGACTTGTTTCAGAGGCTAGCCATGTTGCTCTATAGTAGATCAGTTAGATTCAAGTCCAGTAGGTCCTTAGCCAGTTTGGTGTAGTGGTTAAGAGTGGCAGACTCTAATCTGGAGAACCGGGTTTGATTCCCCATATGCAGCCAGCTGAATGACCTTGGATCAGTCACAAGTTCTCTGAGAGCTGTTCTCTCAAGAGCAGTTCTCGAAAAAGCCATGTCGGCCCTGCCTACCTCACAGGGTGTTTGTTGTGGGGAGAGGAAGGGAAGGCAATTGTAAGCCGCTCTGAGACTCCTTTGGGTAGTGAAGAGAGGTGTATAAAACCATCTCTCCTCCACCAACAAGAGTTTCAGGGTATAAGCTTCAAGAGTATACCCTGACACTCTTGCCCTGACCTGGATAGCCCAGGCATTGGCAAACCCCCGGCTGTCCCTGGCAAGTATTTAGATGGGAGACCTCCAAGGAATACCAGGGTTGTGGTGCAGAAGCAGGCAATGGCAAACCGCCTCTGAACGTCCCTTGCCTTCAAGCCCCACTGGGGTTGCCAGAAGTCAGCTTGACTTGATGGCAAAAAAAAAAGAAAAAGCGAGAGAGTATACCCTGAAACTCTTCTTGGTCTCGGAGGTGCTATTGGACTCGAATCTGTTTCTTAACTCAGTATCTGAAGAAGGGAGCTCCGACCCTCGAAAGCTTATACCAGAAAGTTTTTTGTTGGTCTCTACTACTTGGATTCGAAGCGAGTTGTTCCTCATTCCCTCTGACCTCCTTGAACTCTTCCAAACAAATTAGCAGGTGCTAGGGGAAATAGGGCTGTGGTGGCTCAAGTGGTTAAGACCCTGAGCTGCAGACCAGAAGGTCTGTAGTTCGGCAGTCCGAGACCCGAGTGTGCCGCATGACGGAGTGAGCTCCCGTCTCTGGCCCCAGCTCCTGCCAGCCTAGCAGTTTGAAAGCAAGAAACTGCAAGTAGATAAATAGGTACCGCTTCGGTGGGAAGGTAACAGCGTTCCGTGCGCCTTGGCGTCTAGCCATGCCGGCCACATGACCACGGAGAAGTCTTCGGACAGCGCTGGCTCTTCGGCTTGGAAATGGAGACGAGCACCGCCCCCCAGAGTCGGATTCGACTGGCTTTTGAGCAAGGGAAACCTTTACCTTTACTAAGGTACTACTGGATTCAAAGCTAGTTGTTCCTCATTCCCTCCTAGAACTCTTCCAAACAAATTAGCAGGTGCTAGGGAAAATAACAACTCCGATGGAATCTGATTCTTATTTTTCCGTGTGTGTGTGTGTGTGTGTGTGTGTGTGTGTGCCCCCTCCTGTCCCAGTCATCTGGAAATAGAAGCCCCTCCCTCCCTCGATGGGTGGAGAGGGGATCAGATTTGCATTGGAATTTGGAAAGACACTCTAGCATTTGAGCAAGTTCTCCCAAATCACTTTGATTGGCAGGGCACAAGGGGAGGCAGTCCACTGCTAAATGTCTTTTCTAAAAATCATGCAAAAATGCTTTTCCTTGTGTAAAGAATATGTTACGCACCATTAATGCAGTTTGGTGTAGTGACAGCCAGTCTGGTGTAGTGGTTAAGTGTGTGGACGCTAATCTGGGAGAACTGGGTTCGATTCCCCACTCTTCCACATGCAGCTGCTGGATGACCTTGGGCAAGCCATAGTTCTGACAAGAGCTGTCCTTGAAAGGGCAGGGTTTTTTCCTAAAAATGTATTAGTTTACATATAGAAAGGGGGAAAGGGAAAGAAAGGAAAAGAAAGAATACAGTTATATATATATAAAAAAAAGCCAATTTGACATTCTGCATGCAAATCTCATAAAAGTTTCACAACTATTAAAATTTCACCACTATTATAACCATCTTTCTTATTGCTCTTCATTTAGTCTTAGTTTCTCAGTACTTATGCTTTGACCAGTCATAGAACATCCTCCATGGTCCCATAAATTCTTCTTCCATTTTTCATTTTAGTATATTTGTTAATTTGTCCATTTCAGCAGATTTCATAATCTTCGTTATCAACTCATCAAGCGTTGGGGTTTTCAATCTAAGCTATAACATAGATGTGTCACAATGGCGTAAATTATGGAATGTGAATATCAAGTTGACTAAATCTGTTTCATTTAAAGAAAATTTGTATAAAATGTTCTATAGATGGCCCCTAACCACAGATAGATTAGCTAAAATGTATAAAAACTTGAGTAATAGATGCTGGAAACGTAATAATCAGGGCTATTTTGGGGCAGGAACGCACAGGAACGGAGTTCCGGCTGGCTCCCAAGTTGGCCACGCCAAGCAGGAACTCATTAGCATAATAGGCCACACCCAACAGCAGAAACTCATTAGGATTGGCTACATTAGGGGTGTGTGGCCTAACATGCAAAGGAGTTCCTGCTACAAAAAAAGGCCCTGGGTTTTGACAACAAACAAGGTAAACAGAATAAGAAGCAAAAGGTGGGTGTGGCTGGATAACCACACTTCTGGTAACATGGGGGTGCGGCCTAATGTGCTAATGAGCTGTGCTGTCAGGGGTGTGGCCCAATATGCTAATGAGTTCCTGCTGTTGGGTGTGGCCTATTACGCTAAT
>NW_015175396.1:481482-488698 GCF_001447785.1 Gekko japonicus | reverse complement strand
TAATCATGTTGGACCATACTATCATATGTGGTGTACATGTAAAAAGCTTTATAAATACTGGATTGGAGTACATACTCTTTACAATCAGTGTTGAATATTACAGTAGCTATAAACCAGAAATATTTCTGTTAAACTGTTTACCAGATGACTTCGGTAAGAACCATAGATACTTTATTTTACATGTTATAACAGCAGCTAGAATCCTATTTGCAGTGGCATGAAAGAGCAGTTTCTGTCAGAGCTCTCCCAGCCCCACCTACCTCACAGGTTGTCTGTTGTGGGGAGGGGAAGGGAAAGGAGTTTGTAAGCCGCTCTGAGACTCTGAGTGAAGGGTGGAGTATAGATCCAATCTCTTCTTTTCTTCTTCTTCAGTTTGTATCTCTGGTACCTGGCATTATGTTTTATGTCACACGTGGCCCAGCCCGACAAAGTGACATTTATGTCAGATCTGGCCCTCGTAACAAATGAGTTTGTCACCTCTGCTCTAAGGCGCTACTGGACTCAAATCTAACCCTCTCAAACACCGGGGATTCTTCTCAATAACTTCTTCACAGTTCAGGTACAATCACTGCCTCACTGCCTCGCTGGGGCTGTCGCATCCAAGACCGACACTGTGTCCAGAAGAGCAGACACCGCACATATTCCCAGTTCGAAAACATTAATAAATGAGATTTTACGGACCACTGATGGCTTGGTGGCAAGTTGATATTTCTTAGCCGACTCTAAAGAAAGAGGTGTTCTCTCTCCCGTCTAATAAATCATTCAAAGTGCCCATGCCCCCGATCAATCCACTCTTGTAATTGGTTTATTCTCGATGCATCGTGATGGATGACCCCCTACGGAAGAGACCAGGTGGATAAATGGGTCAAAACAGAGCCTGTGCGCCATTATTCATGGGGCTCATATCTAGCAGCAAGTGTCATCGGAGGCCTTTGTTTCGCCTCTGAGGACGGCGGGATGTTCGAGCTTTTTTTAGGCCAATAAATAGTTGCAAATGTTAGTCGCTGTAAAATGTTAGCATCTCTGGGCTGACCTGAAGTAGGGACTCCCATCCATCATCTTTGGGATGAACTGAGCCTAGAACTACTGCAATTTAAAAAGCAGGATGTTTAAGGGGGGGGATGCAAATTTTAATTAATTTTTTGACATATAACAGATAAGACAGTGTCAACAAACATGTAAAGGGGTGTGTGTCCAAAAATGTTAATAGGACACATTTGGTGGGGGAAGTAGAGAGGGAACAGGAAAAGCAGGAAGGAAATATCCCCCCTTCTTTTTCTTTCCAACCTTCCACCAAGCCAATCCCCCTTCTTTCTCTCCCCCTCCAAGCCAATACCCCCACCCCTCCTTTTCCTCCTCCCCCCCCACCTCCTCCCTTATTTCTCCCTCCCTCTTTTCCCCTACGTTTGAATTTAACCCCCCCCCCAAAAAAATGTATTTTAAGTTTTCAGATTTTTCTGCAAACTTGGGGTTCATCCAAATTTGCAGAAAAACTTGTTTGGGGTAAGTATGCCCCCTATCTGCGGATTTAGATATCCACACATAGGGGACCACTGAGAATTAGATATTTGGATAACAGCATATTCCCCTCACCCCACTCCACCCTTTTGGTTAGGAAAACCATGCAGAGGAGGAAGAGGGAGGGAACCCTCTCTCCTCCATCCTGCCTGGCCCCAAACTGAATCACAGCCATGTGTGGCTGTAATTTCCTCTGAAAGACTGTCAGAGACCTGTGGTCTCTGTCACGTCTCTCACGGCTCCCAGTAATGGGCTTGCGGTTCAGGCTGTATCACTCGAATCTTCCTGCAGCCAAAGACACTGGCAAAATCAAATGCACCCATTTTTCACCCATGTTCAGGTCCTGGGCATGAGGTTCATCACTTGGCCTTTCTCATCCTCACTGTTTCCCCCTAAATCTCCCCCTGAATTATTTAACCCCCCCCCCCCAAAAAAAAAAAGAAACAGGGAGCTGAAAACCTAGTAATAGGAATTGGTTCAGTTTGGGAGGAATTGGTTGAAAAGGTGGGCTTTTTCTTTCTTTCTTTTTTTCCTCATTAACATTTTATTGGTAGGATTAAAACAATAAAACAAATATAACAATAAAAATATACATAAAGGTCATAAGAACAGTTATACATTCAAACCAACACACTAATTACAAAAAAGTAAGCTTTAAAGAATAATACATTCTTCAATAAATCTTTGAACAAAGTAACTTATTTTAGCCTCAATTTGTAATTGATGCCTGTTCTGTTTGTTGCTTTAGATACAACCAAGTGTCTTCTGCCCTCAAGAATATCTGTAGACATTCAATGATATATCTAATCCTATTAAACACAAAGTACTACCCACAAATCAAGTTTTACCAAAGCCTACTTACTATACTTTATTTGAACCATAAAAAATCCTCACAACCATTTAACATAGTTATCCCAGGATGCTGAGATAAATTTTTTGTCTGATAGAGCTTCTAAAATTGGCATCCATTTAGCTTCGAACCCAAAATGTACGACGTTCCTTTTATTTCTGTTAACTTTATCAGTGATGCTTTCCATAATGAACTGATTCCACAGCTTCTTGTACCAAGTTTGAATGTTAGGGGGGGAGATATCTTTCCAGCAAGATGCTATAGATAGCCTAGCCGCATACAGCATTGTGTCCAACATGTCTCTATAGTGATGATGTGCTATTTTCTCTGACCAAAGGTGGGCTTTTTCAAGCTGAGCAGTTGTGGATATGGCCATCAGGACCTGGCTGGGAGATCTCTCGGGTATCTCTATCTACCTGGTGTCTCAAGATGGAAGACTAGCACAAACAGTGGGCTTCACTGTGGGAGCCAGCTAGGTGTAGGAGTTAAGAATGGTGGACTATAATCTGGAGAACCGGGTTCAGTTCTTCACTTCCCCACTTGAAACCAGCTGGGTGCCCTCGGGCAAGTCACAGCACTCTCAGCCTAAAAATAAGCATAGTTTGCCACCTAGTGGTGCCAAAAAAAGGCTACAGCTTCAGGCAGCCAAATAATCCTTCAGGATCTCCTGGCTATTCCACATACAATGCTATATGATAATTAATTAATTTGTGGGTTTCACTGGGAAGAAGAAGAAGAAGAGACTGGATTTATACCCCGCCCTTCACTACCCGAAGGAGTCTCAGAGTGGTTTACAATCTCCTTTCCTTTCCCCTCCCCACAACTGACACCCTGCGGGGTAGGTGGGGCTGAGAGAGCTCCTTTGAGGACTGCACTTGAGAGAACAGCTCTGAGAGGACTTGTGACTGATCCAAGGTCACACCACCAACTGCATGTGGAGGAGTGGGGAACCAAACCTGGTTCTCCCAGATCAGAGTCCGCGCTCTTAACCACCACACCAAACTAGCTCTCCTCAACACAGATAGCTGTGTGTTTGGAGTAGGGAATTTGCCATCAAGTCACAGCTGACGTATGGTGATCCTGTGGGATTCTCAAGGCAAGAGGCGTTCAGTGGTGGTTTGATATCGCCTGCCTCTGCAGAGCAACCCTGGACTTCCTTGGTGGTCTCCCATCCAAATACTGACCAGGACTGGCCCGGCTTAGCTTCCATGATCTGAGGACATCAGGCTAGAGTAGGCCATCCAGGGCAGGGCAAGAGGCCACCAGAGGTGGTTTGCCATTGTCTGGATCGATGTAGCAACCTTGGACTTCCTTGGTGGTCTCCCATCCAAATACTGACCAAGGCTGACCCTGCTTAACTTCCGAGATCTGATGAGACTGGGCAAGCCTGGGTCATTGTCAGCTAAGCTGCCAATAGTGTGGTGTGTGTTTCCTTTTCATGTGCATTCTTTCCCTTGAGCTTAATTGCCTCTTTGCTGCAACGCATATCTCTCAAGGCCACTGGAGGAGTTGCTATGTCTCAACACAGAAAGAGTCGTGGGAAGCTTCCTACCTGTTTTGCTTTCGCAGCCGTTAGTTCTCAGCCTAATGCCTGCGCACGGGAACCCCTGTAATTGGGTACTACGTGGGGGTGTGTGTATACGAATGCCCTATAACCTATTATGCGCATAGATCGCCCGCCATTTAACAGTGTTCATGTTACTGCGTCTATAGTTTTTCAATAAAAGTAAAACCTTCTTGGAGGCGTGTACTTCGTTGTTTTGCTGTGGATCCTGACATTCATCCCGGTCAAGACTGGGGTAGGAGAAAACCCCACAAATACCCCAAACACTATTAGTGATCTTATAGGGTTGCCAACCTCCAGTTGGTGGCTGGAGACCTCCTGGAATTACAACTGGTCTCCAGACCACAGAGAGTTTCACCTAGAGGAAATGGCCACTTTGGAAGGCAGACTCTATGGCATTATACCCCATTGAAATCCCTCCCCTCCCCAAACCCTACCCTCCTAAGGTTGCCAGCCTCCAGGGGGGGCCTGGGGATCCCCCGCTTTTACAACTGATCTCCAGCTGACAGAGATCAGTTCCTCTGGAGAAAATGGCTGCTTTGAAGGGTGGACTCTATGGCATTGTACCATGCTGAGGCCCCTCCCCTCCCCAAGCCCCACCCTCTTCTGGATCGACCCCCAAAGTCTCCAGGTATTTTCCAACCCAGACCTGGCAACCTTACACCCTCCTCAGGCCATCTCCCAAATCTCCAGTTATTTCTCAACCTGTAGCTGGGAATCCAAGCGATCAGTAATGATAGATATCTTAAAACTGGCCCAGTCAGGGCTCTTTTTGTAGAAAAAGCCTAGCAGGAACTCATTAGCATAACAGGCCACACCCAACAGCAGAAACTCATTAGCATATTAGGCCACAGCCCTGACAGCACAGCTCATTAGCATATTAGGCCACACACCCATGTTACCAGAAGTGTGGTAATCCAGCCACGCCCACCTTTTGCTTCTTATTCTGTTGACCTTGTTTGTGGTCAAAACCCAGGGCTTTTTTGGTAGCAGGAACTCCTTTGCATGTTAGGCCACACACCCCTAATGTAGCCAATCCTAATGAGTTTCTGCTGTTGGGTGTGGCCTATTATGCTAATGAGTTCCTGCTGGGCGTGGCCAACTTGGGAGCCAGCCGGAACTCCGTTCCTGTGCGTTCCTGCCCAAAAAATAGCCCTGGGCCCAGTGATTTGTGAAACACACTTTTGGCACCACAGAAATTTTGTGGGTGGTTTTACTAACCCTTGTTGAACTGTGGCTGCCTGGCAGCAGAGAACAGTCCCTCCCCCAGATTACAACCTTGATGCCTTTTTTACAGGTTTTCCAAAGTTTCAGAAGCTTTGGTCCGCTTCTAGTGAACACCTCCTCTCCTTTTGGAACTAGTGATCTTGAGAAATCCACTCTGTGAGATGGGAGTCTTGACTGGCACAAGCTGCCTGGATCAAATAGGTTATAAGCATGGAGCAATAAAACTTTTTTTGGGGGGAGGGGGGTAACTAGGTGCCAATGATCTTTTTAAAAACAACAACAACAGAAGAATGATTCTTTGAATGGAAGTTGTCACACTGCAAAAATTTTAAAAGCCTATTAGAAACAAAATATATAGGGCAAGAAATGAGTGTTTGAGTGGAGCATGCAACTCTGTGGAGAGAGAGCCAGTAGGGTGGCAGCGGTGAATGGACGAGTATCTGGGAGACCCAGGTTCGAATCCTCACTCATGCCATGGAAGCTTGCTGGGTGACCATGGGCCAGTCACAGACAAACCTACCCAGGTGAGGAATAAATGGAGGCCGGAAGAATTATAGAAGCTGCCTTGGGGAGGACAGCAGTATCTAAATGAAAAAAATGAAGTAAAGTTACAGCCCCTCCTGGATAGGCACAAGAGCCACTTAAAGCGCTTTTCAGCCTTCCAGTCTGCACGTGTGGAAAACTGAAAGGGAGTTCCAGTTGCCCGTTTTTTGACCCGGGAATGTGTGTGTGTGATTGGCAGCTTTAAATGCGAGCCTACCGGCTTTCTGAAGAACTCAGGAGAGAAGGCTGATTTAAAGCCGTATTCGTCCAACTTGCCTGCGCGCTATACGTCTACGCTTTGAGTCTGCAAGACTCAAGGCACCTTTGTTGCAGCAGTCGTGGCTGGTTGCGCCGTCCTTCGGTAGCCCCGTCAAGATTTCCAAGAGTCAGAGTGTTTTTTATTTGGGGGGGGGTGCATTTAGCCCCTTCTCCGCTTTTCCCCCCGGAAGGGGGGGGGGGAGAAGACGATGCAACATCTCGGCTTGCTGAGTTCGTGCTCAGTCTAGGGGCGCGCAAAGAGTCCGGGATTCGAACGCAATTCAACGCAAGAAGCCCGAGGGGGACAAGCGCGAGAGCCAGAGGGCACAGCTGCGGTGCATTTTTAGAAAAGAAAAAAAGAAAGAAAGACGGGCCCCGACCCGGCCGTTTCCGGGGTGTGGGGACGACGACGATGCAAAATCCTGGAGTTCGTGCTCGGTCTAGGGGCGTGCAAAGCGCCTGGGATTTAAATGCAATTCAGTGCGAGAAACCCGGGACTGAATCGGGAATCCTGGAGGTCATGAGGAGAGCTCTGCAATGCATTTATTATTATTTTTTAAACCGTGCAATTTCCAGCGTGCAATTTTATGTGGCCTCGCCCCCCCAAAAAAAGCACGCTCCTTTTTTTTTCTTTTCTTTTTTTGCGCACACCTTCCCGGCTGGGCGCGTTGCCCTTTTAAGAAGCCGGGGTGGGGGGGGTGCCAGCTCAGGTAGGCAGAGCCCATTGGCAGCGGTGGCTCCTATGGCAACCCAATCGGATCAGCTGCTTTCATGAATATCCCCCCCCTTCCCCACCACCAGTCCCAGTCAGCTGCATGAGGAAGCGGGAATGGCAGTGATGTCAGCAGAGCCCCCCAGCCCTGGATGCTGCAGGTTGCCGAGCGCGGGGACGAGGTGTTGAGAATCCGCGTCTTTTCTTCTCCTTTTATTTTTCTGCAATTCGGGTTTTGTTTTTTGTTGTTGCAGTTCGTTCTTTGTGCAAGAAGGTCGCGGGGTTGGAGGGGAGCGGCATGGGGCGGAGACGTCCCGCTTCCCCCCTCTGAGCCGTGCACTCCCCCACCTCCCCGCGCCTCGGCTCGCCTTTTGTGATTATTATGTCTGCTGTCTCCCCGACGCGACCGCCGCACGCCGCCAGCCGGGAGCCCGCAACATGTCCGGGGAGCCTGCCAGCCAAGCCCGGGCGCTGAAGGGCCGGCCGGTGCCCCAGGCTCTGCCAGCGGACGGAGCGGGTGCCGCCGGCCGCTCGGCCCAGTGGG
>NW_015175396.1:476992-480987 GCF_001447785.1 Gekko japonicus | reverse complement strand
CCTGATCGGCAGCGAGGGGGACGCGGCGTCACCCGGCGAGGAAGGCAGCCCGCCGCCGGGCCTCGTGGAAGCCGAGCCGGCCCCCCCGGAGCCGCCCGCCTCGCCGCCCGCGGACGCCCAGCCCCAAGCTGCTGCTGCTTCGGCCTTCGTCAAGGTGGAAGCCGGCGAGGGAGAAGGAGGCGGCTGCGGCGGGGGCGAGCAGATCTCCGCCGAGGAGGAGCTCCGCCTGGGCCAGGCCGGCTTCATGCAGCGCCAGTTCGGGGCCATGCTCCAGCCCGGGGTCAACAAGTTCTCCTTGAGGATGTTCGGCAGCCAGAAGGCCGTGGAGAGGGAGCAGGAGAGGGTCAAGTCCGCCGGCTTCTGGATCATCCACCCCTACAGCGACTTCAGGTAACCGCCCCTTCCCTCCCCCCCCACCGTAAAACTCCACAGGTAGTTGACAGCGCAGGCTTACTCAGAAGTAAGCCCCCTTGAGTTGGGTGTGTGTGTGCAGAGTGGCCCCGAGTGGCAGCAGACTTATGGCCCCATATCGTTTTCAGGGCAAGAGACGTGTAGAGGTGGCCTGCCGTGGCCTGCCTCTGCGTAGCGACCCTGGCTTTCCTTGGCGGTCTCCCTTCCAAGTGCTCACCCGGCCGACCCTGCTTAGCTTCCGAGATCTGATGATCAAGCTAGCTGGGGCCATCCGGGTCAAGGCAAGAGACACTTCGGGGTGGTCGGCCATGGCCTCTGGGCTTCCTTGGAGGTCCCCCGTCCAAATGCTAACCAGGGCCGACTCTGCTTATCTTCCAGGACCTCAGATCAGGCCAGCCTGGCCCGTCCAGGTCGGAGCTGCACATTAAGTTGCTTATTCCCTAATGTGTGTGTTTAAAAGGACTGCCGTCAGAACTTTTCCAGGTGTTTGGAGGACAAGAGGGCTTCGTCTGGAGGCCTCTCCTGGGAGAGACCCTCAACTTCAGCCACCATCCTCCTGAAACTCTGCTATTAGAATCCAGCTCCCTTCCCTAATAAGGGGTCCAAGTACTAAGTCAAGGGGTGGTTACTCCAAGACTGGATAATGCCCCCCTTAAGAACATAAGAGAAGCCATGTTGGATCAGGCCAATGGCCTATCCAATCCAACACTCTGTGTCACACAGTGGCCAAAACCCAGGGGTCTTCAGGAGGTTCACAAGCAGAGCCAGAACTCCAGAAGCCCTCCCGCTGTGGCCCCCCAAGCACCAAGAAGACAGAGCATCCCTGCCCCAGACAGAGTGTTCCATACAAACCTTGTGGCTAAGAGCCACTGGTGGGCCCCTGACTCCCCCCCACACACCTGATGCCCCTTGATTTGCTGACATCTGCAACAGAGGTGCATTTACTCTGAAGGAAGGCCACCTGTGTTCCTCCCTCATTGGCAATCCTAGGCATGCTTTCTTGGGAGTAAATCTCCTTTAACTTGTTGAGGCTGTCTTCTGAGTAAAGGCGCCAGATCTCCCTGACTGTGTGCTTAGCGTTGCGGCAGGAGACACTATAATGAAATCCTCCTGCCCTTCCCTTAAGCCGGGTAGCATTTGAATCCGGGGCAGAGGACTTTTAGCTGTGACCTGCCGTAGCAAAAGCACTAGCAATGCAGTATCTTCAGCCCTGAATTTGTATGTAGCAGGAGTAACGCTGCTCATTAAAGGAGAGACCTTCATAGAATGAAAGATGAGAGAGAGAGATTGTGGTCAGAGAATCCTCTTTTCTTTAAAATAACAGTAATAGTAATAATATAAAGCAGGGTCGTGTATCCTTGGAACCCACAAGGTAGGAACCTGAGGAGGAAAGGGAGGGGCTAATTAATTAATTAATTAATTAACTCCTGGGCTAATTTCTTTGACAGCGCAGCCACAGAAACTCACTGAGGGTTGGGAGGAAAAGACTCTTTCCGAATCAGCCGGCAGGATTTTCTTCTTTGCATTCGATAAAATTTCGCGACCTGATAAGAAATGACTGAGCCGCAAGAGCCAGTACTTGCTGGGCTGATTTGGATGGAAGCAGGATGTATGCAAATATCTGCATGGAAATCACACAACCACAACCTATTGCTTTGCAAAACCATAGCAACAGACCTCTAAGCGAAAAACTCCGGGGAGAGGAAGAAGTTGGGGGGGGGAGGGGCCGGCGACCAGGTTAACAGCATCTGGTTGAGCTAGCTTGCGCCGTGGGGAAGACCCGGAGATTCTTCCGCTCTTTCAACCTAGTTTGGTTGACCTTCCCGAACACACGGACTGCAGCTCGGTGGCAGAGCCTCTGCTTTGCATGCAGAAGGTCCCAAGTTCAATCCCCGGCATCTCCAATTTAAAGGGTCATGACGTGGATCACCTTTACCATTAGACACTCCGGCAGTCAGAGTAGCCAGTACCGACTTGAGTAGACTGTGGCCACATCTGCAGAGTCACTTTTGCCACTCATTTGTCGCTATTGCTTTGGGTCTCCCCCCCTCCACATGTGTTTTGCTCCCTCTGGGACTACTAGAGAGAGCAAAACGCATTGGGGGGGGGGGGACCCTGAAGCAATAGGGACAAACAAGTGACAAAAGTGACAGTGCGGGAGTGGCCAAAGAGATTAACTCAGTATAAGTAGCTTCAGTTCTTCATAGAGCAGAGTCTTAAGTCAGAGGTGTCGAACTCACTTGTTACGAGGGTGAGACCTGACATAAATGTCACTTTGTCGGGCCACGTGTACCATAAAACAAAATGCCGGTTACTGAAGATGTAAACTGTATAAGGGACAACAGCTGGTATGCTCCCGGTTGTTGTATCCTCATGACAAGGCCTCGTGGACCGGGGGGTATGTGTGCAAAGGAAAACCCACATGGGCTGCTTGACTGCTGCAGACAAGGTCGTTCCGCCATTGCTGAAGCCACAATCAGAGTGGCTCCGCCCACTCCCCCCCCCAAGCAGTCTCCTGTTCCCTCCCTTCCACTAGTTGCTCACGGGCCACATAAGAGCCCTGAACGGGCCGGTTCCGGCCCCTGGGCCTTATGTTTGACACCCCAGCCTAGGTGGTATAGCAGAAGGTACCAACTTCTGATGAAAGGATCAAGTGTTTGGAGGATGTGGGAGGTCTCCACCTGAGACCCTGGAAGTGCGTCTGCTGGTCAGAGTAGGCAAGATGGAGCCTGATAAACCCAAGAGTGTGACTCAGCAGTAGTGATGGTGGAAAGTGCCATCCGGTCACAGCTGACTCATGGTGACTCCACAGGGTTCATGCTCTCAGCAGTGGTTTGCCATTGCCTACCTCTGTGTAGCAGCCCCGGGCTTCCTCGGTGTCCTCCCGTCCAAATACTATCCAGGGCCGACCCTGCTTAGCTTCCTAAGATCTCCAGAGATCGGGCTCGCCCGGGCTATCCAGGTCAGGGCGTGACTCTGTAGAGGGTAGCTTTTATGCGTTCACAGATGACTGAGCACAATGCGGGGAGCTTACAGAGAGCCGCATCATAAAACTTGAGTCGGCCTCCTCCGCAACTTGGACTTGAAAGACAGTGAAATTGCTTCTCGGTTGCATCTCCTTGCGAGTGACCTGGTTTTAAAGACATGGACGGGCTTTTCTTCGGGTGCTTCTGATTGGTGCCACCGTCTGGAATGCTTTATTTTTTAAAAAAAAGTCTCCGGCTATTGCCTTGCGGGCTGTAATTCCCAAAACGACAGAAAGAATCCCATTATTTGGTTAGCTGGGAAGCTGCATTCCTGACGAAGGCTGCGGTCTCTTTGTAAGTTATTGTCATACGTACAGGTGAATGGATTTCCATCAGGACTACCGGATATTCCTCAGTGTCTAGGATTCGGACAATGCCATTCTAAACAGAGTTATCACCATCCCAATCCTATAGATGATGAGTTTAAGACTGGAGTAAACGTGCATCGGAATAGCACTGTAAATGGTTTCGCCAGCCATGCCCTCTCTAGTTGCCTTCACCATTCTTTTGCAGTGCCACCTCCCCAGTGTCGTCCCCCCCCCCCGCAGCGCTGCTTTA
>NW_015175396.1:456291-476948 GCF_001447785.1 Gekko japonicus | reverse complement strand
AGTTCTGCTTTACAGTCTTGTAGCCCATGGCCCATGCAAGCTCTGTGAAGGGTGTTAAGGGTCTGCTTTTGCAAGCAGAGAATGGATATGCTGCAGAAAAAGTGCCTGCAGAGGGAATAATTCCAGCCCCGATGACTTCCACGAGCAAAACCGTCAGCTGCCTGTTTCCGGCACACTCACCGTTCCGTGGTCACTTGGAAGTACAGGAGCAGCTGGCTTATAGTCCATTTTTTGCCAGTTTGTCTGTCTGGTAATCCCAGCGAGGCAAGGCAACAGCAGTTATTAAAATGAACACATAATAACGCATCCTATCCGTGGTAATCTCATCAGGGAAGCTCTTTCTCGGATTCAGTGTGCCTAGGATTGCAGGCCCGGTGAATTATAATGCATTTGCATTTGCTTAAGCCTGGCCATACGTGCCTGTGCGCAGGTACCCTGATGTGGTTTCCAGAAAATCCTCTGGCTGTGGGTTGGGCAGATTTGGAAGATTCTTGCGTTATCCGCAGAGCGAGTGAGAACTCCGCTGCCATGTGCCCTTTTTGCTCGTTGGAGTTGCACAGGGCGCGACTCTGTCTTTTCAGGTTTGTACCCGGGAGGAGGACAATATCAGAGGTGCGCGACGAGCAATGTTCCCTTTAAGCTGTGGAGTCTTGTGAGCAAAAATTCTACTTTGTGAGCTACTGGCATTAAAGTTGTGAGCAAGCAACTTGGCTATTGCATAAATTAGTTTGCTCTGGAGCCATCCCTTCCTGAGCAAAGACAAAAATGAGTGAGCCGGAGGCTAAAAAACTGTGAGCTAGCTCACACTAACTCAGCTTAGAGGGAACACTGGCGACGAGCCCTTTGGATCGTCCGCGGGAAGAACAGCACTGCCTTATGGCGTTCTTAACTGACGCCCATCTGCCGGTTGTCACTTAAACTAGGCGAAGAAACGAAAAGTTTGATTTAAAAAGTACTGGGGTGAGCCGAAAGGGGCTTTCTGCGCAGTTGTACTCGGTAGGGGAGCTGCGGTGGCTCAAGTGGTTAAGACGCTGAACTGCAGGCTGTGGAAGGCCGGTAGTTCAGGAGTTCAAGACCCGAGTGCTGCATGACGGAGTGAGCTCCCGTCTCTGGTTCCAGCTCCTGCCAGCCTAGCAGTTCGAAAGCAAGACATTGCAAGTAGATAAATAGGTACCGCTTCGGTGGGAAGGTAACAGCGTTCCGTGCGCCTTGGTGTTTAGTCATGCCAGCCACATGACCACGGAAACGTCTTCAGACAGCGCTGGCTCTTCGGCTTTGAAACGGAGATGAGCACCGCAACCCTAGAGTCGGATTCGACTGTCTTTCGAGCAAGGGAACCTTTACCTTTTACTCGGTAGAAGGGAAGCAGAAGTGGTGTAAACCGTTAGGTTAGGTTGGATGTGGAGCGGCTTTTGAACCCTCCGCCGATTGAATGCTTGCAGACGGTCGCGGCAATGCTTTTTGACGCTGCAGTTGTTGCTTGCCGAGGTAGAATTTTCCTGTGAGGTTCTCGTCCACTGCAAGGCACCCTCATAGCACACAAAGTTCAGAGGTGGTTACACCGGGGTGGTCGTCTTAAAGGTAGTGCAGCCCTTCTATTTAGGAAGCAGACTTCCAGTGGAGTTACGAACTTACTTGAACATCCCTCATCTAAAAAAGGGTTTTTTAAAAACCAATACAGAGAAGTGGGGGAAAAACTGGTAAAACTTTGTTCTCCATCTTCTGGGATTCACTGTATTCTTCATCAGTGAGGTTAATTTCTCTATGGTGTTTTGTGCCCCCTCATATCTGCAGTTCACTGTACTGTGAATTGCAGTGTATGCGCCAGTGGTGTTTGCGTCATTTTTACCCCAGTTGCGTACACCTGTACATACACATACGCGAGAGTGAGAGAATACGGAAAGCTGTATTTTGTTTTATATATTTTCTCTCTCTTTGCTGTTGTTTTACTTCCATTTGGCAGCACAGGAATAATAAAAGAGGGATTTTTCTTTTTTTTGGCACCGGAATGAATTCTCTTGTAACCACCCAGTTTTGATTTGTTTTAAATCCCTACGACTGTAGGGTCTGTTCAGCCCCTTCACCAGATTAGTAAAGGACAGCTTTTGGGAGGTGAGATGAGCTAATATACTGTTAATCCATCTGGCTCAGTATTTGGCTGTTCTCACTGGCAGCAATTCTCCAAGATCTGAGGCAGAGCGAGATCTTATCGTAGCCGGGGATTGAACCGGGGACCTTGCGCAGGCAAAACGGATGCTCCCCCACTGAGCCGTGGCCTCACTCAATGCTTTAAATTCCTTCCATCCCTTGTAACGTGTCTGTTAAAAGTGTGACAAGATGCTTGCCCTGTGATTCCGTGCTCAAAGAAACACGCGATAGAAGAATGCCCAACATGTCCAAGACTGGGCTTAGAAAACTCTCTGCAATGGGACCCAAGGAACTAAAATTGGACACAGAAGTGTGAAACTAAGGCCTAGAAACCAGCCAGTTCCTCAGAGGGCCATTCCAAGCATGTCTTCTCAGAAGCCTAGCCAAGTCTATTCAGTGGGGCCTACTCCCGAGAAAGTGTTCTTACGTTGGCCATGTTGCCCATCTTGCCCTTTCTCCAGAGAGCTCAGGCCAGCGTACGTTGTTCTCCCTTGTCCTGGGGCCACCTGGCAGGCTTCATCGTGGTGGAGCAGAGATCTGAACCAGGGTCTCCCGGATTTCGGTGGTGGAAAATGCTGTCAAGGCATAGCCAGCTTGTGGCGAACCCCGTAGGGTTTTCGGGGCAAGAGACATTCAGAGGTGGTCTGCTATTGCCTGCCTCTGCCTAGCAATCCTGGGCTTCCTTGTTGATCTCTAACTAAGCACTAACCAGGGCCTAGATAAGATCTAGATGAGATGAGATCTAGATGAGATCGGGCCAGCGTGGGCCATTCAGGTCAGGGCAGACAAACAGGTGGTTTGCCATGGCCTGCCTCAGTGTAGCAAGCCCGGGCTTCCCTTGGTGGTCTCCCATCCAAGGACTAACTAGGACTGGCCCTTCTTAGCGTCTGAGATCTGACGAGATTGGGCTAGCCTGAGCCATCCAGGCCAGAGCTCCCAGATCTTGGTCCGACACTAAACCCCATGCCCCCATGGTTGGTAGACCATAGCAGACTGCTAAAACTATAGCAAACCACTCAAACTTCAGCAAGAGAACTAATCTTCTGATAAAAACTATAGTGAGAAAGGGGTTAATCCCCCGAGAGCGGGATTTCAAAGGAGCGGGTATCGCAGTGGGAGAATCCCTCTCGGCAGCACTCTTTCTGACAAGAGCTGTCCTTGAAAAAGAGCCGTTTCTATCAGAGCTCTCTCAGCCCCACCTACCTCCCAGGGTGCCTGTTGTGGGGAGGGGAAGGGAAAGGAGCTTGTAAGCCCCTCTGAGACTCCTTTGGGTAGTGAAGGGTGGGGGAGAAATCCAATCTCCTCCTCCTTCTTCCTCCTTCTTCCTTCTCTCTTCTTCTTCTTCTTCTTCCAGTTTTAAGCCCTGCCGAAGGAGGAAACTGAGCAAGACATTTATTAATGGTGAGCAATGCTCCCTCTAAGCTGTGGAGAGTCTTGTGAGCAAAAATTCTACTTGGTGAGCTACTGGCATCGAAGTCGTGAGCGTAAATCAGTTTGCTCTGGAGCCGTCCTTCCCGAGCGAAGACAAAAATGTGTGAGCCGGAGGCTAAAAAACTGTGAGCTAGCTCACACTAACTCAGCTTAGAGGGAACACTGTGAGAGGTGAAAGTGTGGGCAGAGCAGGGCATTGCCCGTGATAGGGTTTGGCAGCTGGCGACCGAGGGTCCAAACCTGCTCCTTGCCCTACTCTCGCTTTCCCCCTTCCTCCTCTGGGTGGCATTGAGGCTGTGGAAGCAGGAAGCAAAAGGTCATCCGGAAGGAGCGTCCGTGGCAGTGTTCCCTCTAAGCTGAATTAGTGTGAGCTAGCGCACAGTTTTTTAGCCCTGGCTCGTGCTTTTTTGTCTTCGCTCAGGAAGGAGGGCTCCAGGACACACTGATTTATGCAGTAGCCAAACCGCTCGCTCACAACTTTAATGGCAGTCGCTCACAAAGTAGAATTTTTGCTCACAAGTCTTCCACAGCTTAGAGGGAGCCTTGGTCCATGGCCCTGTTGCAGAGATCTCCAAAGATGAAGTTCTCGTTTGCAAGGCCCAGCTGGAGAGGCCGAACGTGTGACATACGCGCAGTTCCTCTCTCTCCCTTCCCGGGCACAGAGGGTTGGGGAGGTCTCCAGTGTCGTGTGCCCTGCAGTCTTCAAGGTTTATTCTAAGCTCCCCCCCTTTCCAGAAGCAGCCAGTACACCCACCCCCCGTCCAAAAACTGCCACCAGAACCTTTTTCAAAGAGGGAGGAAAAATTCCAGAACATGAAAGAGGGAAGGCGGGAGGGGGAAAGACACTCAAGAGAAAGACAATATTCATCGGTGTTGTCTATTTTTATCTTCTTTCTTGTCGTCTATTTATTTTCTGAGACCCAACCTAGATCCCTTCTAAACACCATATGTCCAATTGCACAAAAAACTTGGTTCCTGCCGCGCGATGTTTTCTCTACGCAAGGCATTCCAGGTGCATCTTAGGATCGGCTGTGCCATCTGTCGTGGAGGGAGGGGGTGGGCATGCCAGCTAGTCAGCAGCAGGTTGGGTCAGGTTGCCAGCTCTGGGCTGGGAAATTCCTGGAGCTTTGGGGAGGGGAGGCCCCCTCAGCAGGGCACAGGGCCATAGAGCCCACCCTCCGAAGCAGCCATTTTCTCCGGGGGAACTGTTTTCTGTCGTCTGGAGAACAGTTGTAATTCTGGGAGATCTCCAGGCCCCACCTGGAGGCTGGCAACCCTATGACTGAGTGCGCCTCATGTTTCCAGAACACTGGGATGTCATTTAAATAACAGCCAGGCCCAAGGTGCTAGCAAGTGTGTGGTACAGTCCTTCACAGTCAGGTTCTGTTTCTAGAATTGGCTGTCAATTGTTGGTTTCTCAGCTGTGGGCAGGAGAAATAGCTGGAGATTTTGGGGGTGGAGCCTGGGGAGGGCGGGGTTTGGGGAGGGGCAGGACCTCAGCAGCATACGAGGCCATAAGAGTCCACCCACCAAAGCGGCCATTTTCTCCGGGGAAACTGATCTCTGTCGTCTGGAGAACAGTTGTCATTCCAGGCGATCTCCGGCCGTCATCTGGAGATCAGAAAATAGTCAATGGCAACTGTGATATAGTTACTTTTAAGTCGGCCCCAGATGTGCCGGTGAGATCGCGCCCGGAAAACCCGCATGTCTTCCGTCTGACTCGCATGGCTAATGTTCCGTGTGACCGCAGCCATGAATAGCCAGAACAGCTTTAGCATTGAAGCTGTTCCACTTTTAAACTCTCCCGGCTAATGTAGCCACGCCCTATTGTACAATATCAACCTATGAGGTTGTAGAGTTAAGGTCCAATCACATTAGTTCCCGCTTCTGGAACTGGCTGTTTGTGATTGGTCGGCTCTTCCTGGGCTACCAATTACATTTGAGGGATTTGGATCCTAGCCCAGGAATGACGCTTCACGTGGTGATTCAATGACTGTGTTTCTCATATGGGTCAGATTGAATACACCACAGATACGAAGGGAATATCACTCTTGTATAGATTTTCAAAAAACAACAGATCCGTATTAATACTATTATGAATACATCTCTGTACATTCGTACGAGAATAAACATTAAAAAAAAATGATTCCACAGTGTTGACAAGCACAGTCCAAGAACAGAAAGTTCTTACAAACAGTAAATCTTTTTTGTGTCTTCACATGTTCTGCTCTGAAGAAGCTTTATGAAACAGGTGTTGGAGCAAGCCTGTCTGCAGATTCGTGACCTTTATGCGATTTGTCTACAATTCAATATTAGTACAAGAAAGACACAAGGAAGATTTACTGTTTGTAAAACCTTTGATTATTGGACATAAGAACATAAGAGAAGCCAATGCTGGATGAGGCCACTGGCCCATCCAGTCCAACACTGTCACACCGTGGCCAAAAATACCAGGTCCCACCAGGAGGACCAGCAGTGGGGCCAGGGCACTAGAAGCCCTCCCACTGTTGCCCCCCCCCAGCACCAAGAATACAGAGCATCACTTGCCCCAGACCGAGAGTTCCTATCTATACCTTGTGGCTAAGAGCTTGTCAACAGTGTGGAATCATTTTTTTGATGTTTATACTTGCATGAAGGTACAGAAATGTATTAGTATTAACATTGATCTATGTTTTGAAAAATCTATAAAAGCGTGATATTCCCTCCGTAAATATATCACAAATGCCACTGACTATTTTCTGCTCACTCATCCCGTGATCTCTCTTTGGTTATCCTTACCGTCTAGAGATTGGCAGCCTGGGGAGGGGGACTGCGAGCAATAGACCTGTCTGTCTGTCTCCCGACAGGCCTTGCAGGGTGGGCCTGAAATGAATCGAAGGCTTGAGGTGTAGCAGCCAGAGGCTGAATTGATTTCAGGGCTTGTTGTTCTAAATTAACAGATAGGTTGGTTAGCAGCAAGGAAATCTGCAGAAGGAATTTGGCGGAGGTCTATTAACTGTAACTGTCTGCAGATCACCTGATGCAATCAGTAAATTTAGAAGAAGAAGAGATTGGATTTATACCCCGCCCTTCCCTTGGAGAGTCTCAGAGCAGCTTACAGTCTCCTTTCCCTTCCCCTCCCCACAGCAGACACCCTGTGAGGTAGGTGGGGCTGAGAGAGCTCTTTCCAGAACTATCCTTGAGAGAACAGCTCTGACAGAACTATGGCTTGCCCAAGGTCATTCAGCAGCTGCAAGTGGAGGAGTGGGGAATCAAACCCGGTTCTCCCAGGTTAGAGTCTGCGTACTTTAACCACTAGACCAAACTGGTGTAGAGTTTTTTGGGAGGAGCAAGAGGATACCTGTGGGTAGCAGTGAAATAGACATGTTGTGGCTTAGTGGTGGAGCATCTGCTCGGCGTGCAGAAGGTCCCAGGTTCAATCTCCAGTTAAAAGGATCAGGTAGGAGGTGATGGGAAAGACCTCAGCCTGAGACCCTGGAGAGCCGCTGCCAGTTTGAGTAGGCAACACTGAGCTTGGTGGACCAAGAGTCTGTTTCACTACAAGCCAGCTTCATGTGTTCATGTTTGTCTGATTTTCCTTCCAAATGGAAGTCAGATTTCCGCTGTACAACTTCTGTCAGCTAGAAGGGATGCTGGGGGACGTGTGGTCAGAGCATTCTGAATTCTAGCTGTGTGCTGTCCCAATTCAGATCGAGGCCATGCAGGGAAGAGAGGCCACCTAATCCTCTTTCCCCCATATAATTTTGCCGGTCAAAAGCGATCCCTTCCACTATTATTAGCGGGGTGGAGAGAACCTGTCTTTTTCCTTTCCAAGGTTAATAACAGTGCTCAGGTGGGGTTGGGCTGAACAGAAACGTGTGACGGGTGAAAGGACTAAGCCCTGTCTTCCCCCCACTGTAATCCACATCTAGGCCATGCATGCCTGTGATTTGCTATGTAAAAATGTTGGGGGAATTCTGTCATGGCGCTCAAAAGAACATAAGAAGAGCCCTGCTAGATCAGACCAGTGGTCCATCTAGTCCAGCATCCTGTCACACAGCAGCCAACTAGTTCCTCTAGAGGGCCTGTGACGATCTCTTCTCTGGGGAGGTCTGGTTTTACTTTAAAACCGTTCTTTATATTTTGCTCTACTGGGTAATCTGGCTGCCACCAGGAAATTTTAGGTTTTCCAAACAATTGTATATTGCGAGTCTGTTTTCCTACATCACAATTAATCCATTTGTAAATTCTCGACCATCTTTTCAAAAATATTTCCTCATCTTTACCTTGCATTAATAAACTAAGCTTGTCCATTCTGCTAGTTTCATCAGTTTGTGAACTAGCTCTTTCTTCGTGGGGGTTTTTTCTCTGACTTCCAATATTTTGCTACTAACATTCTTGCAGATGTTTTTATTAATATTATTACATACGTATCTTGAAATTTAACTTCTTCAGGAATCATATTAAGTAAGTAACATTCCGGTTCTAGTTTTAAATTCACCTTAACAATTTCCAAAATTATTTTCTGTATCTTTTGCCAAGATTTTTGAATTTTTGCACACCGCCACCACATGTGATAGAACGTGCCTACATTAACTTTACATTTCCAACATTTATTCTGATTATTTTTGTAGCATTTTGCTATTTTATCAGGGGGGCAGTACCACCTATGAAACATCTATGGCATTATACTCCATTGTAAGTCCCCTCCCCACCCCAAATAATGCTCTTCTCAGGCTCCACCCCCAAAACTCCAGGTATTTCCCAACATGTAGCTGGCAAACCCTGCTTTCCCCTGATGTTGCCTTACGGCACTGGAATCCAGAGGTTGACTGCTTCTATTGTAACATTTATTTATTTGTTATATACACACACACACACACACACACACACATTAGTACACATCTTTAAGACAATTGTATATTGCGAGTCTGTTTTCCTACATCACAATTAATCCATTTGTAAATT
Source organism: Gekko japonicus (assembly GCF_001447785.1). Classification (NCBI taxonomy): domain Eukaryota; kingdom Metazoa; phylum Chordata; class Lepidosauria; order Squamata; family Gekkonidae; genus Gekko; species Gekko japonicus. Next base: position 468,422 of record NW_015175396.1, on the reverse strand, counting down.
CTCGACCATCTTTTCAAAAATATTTCCTCATCTTTACCTTGCATTAATAAACTAAGCTTGTCCATTCTGCTAGTTTCATCAGTTTGTGAACTAGCTCTTTCTTCGTGGGGGTTTTTTCTCTGACTTCCAATATTTTGCTACTAACATTCTTGCAGATGTTTTTATTAATATTATTACATACGTATCTTGAAATTTAACTTCTTCAGGAATCATATTAAGTAAGTAACATTCCGGTTCTAGTTTTAAATTCACCTTAACAATTTCCAAAATTATTTTCTGTATCTTTTGCCAAGATTTTTGAATTTTTGCACACCGCCACCACATGTGATAGAACGTGCCTACATTAACTTTACATTTCCAACATTTATTCTGATTATTTTTGTAGCATTTTGCTATTTTATCAGGGGGGCAGTACCACCTATGAAACATCTATGGCATTATACTCCATTGTAAGTCCCCTCCCCACCCCAAATAATGCTCTTCAGAGAGGCCGAGGCCTTCATAAGAACTGCCAGATCATACCAGCATCCTGTTACACAGCATTCTTTCACACACAGCGGCCAACCAGTTCCTAGAGGCAGAGGCCTTCCCCCAGGGTTACCAACCTCCAGGTGGTGGCTGGAGAGCTCCTGGGGTTGCAGCTGAGCTCCAGGTGACAGAGATCAGTTCACCTGGAGAAAATGGCTGCTTTGGAAGATGGACTCTGTGGCATTAGCTCTCTCAGCCCCACCCACCTCACAGGGTGTCTGTTGTGGGGAGGGGAAGGGAAAGGAGTTTGTAAGCCGCTCTGAGACTCCAAGTGAAGGGCAGGGTATAAATCCAATCTCTTCTTCTCTTCTTGTAAACATGGAAGTTTCCTCTTGTTTCTGTTGAGCAATTGACAGGGATTATATAGGGCATTTTGACAGTGGTCCCCCCCCCTATCATCTCCAACTCTATGTTTCAAGGAGGTTTTCCTGACTTTGGCCTATTCTTTGGCCTTTGTTCTCTTCCCACGCTTGTGCAGATTCATGCCCGTTGCTCGTCCTGGGTCTTCGTCACAGGTGTAATCACACCGTGTCTATTTTAAATGACTTCTTCTGCTTTTAGATCAAGATGGGTAGCCGTGTTAGTCTGTCTGTAGCAGGAGAAAACAGCAAGAGTCCAGGAGCACCTTAAAGACTAACAACATTTGTGGGAGGGCAGGAGCTTTCGTGAGTCACTGCTCACTTCTTCACATACAGCTAGAATATGAGCCCATCTGTCCTTATATCTTGGAGAGTGATTTCATATATAAGGACAGGTGGACTCACATCCTAGCTGTATGTGAAGAAGTGAGCAGTGACTCACGAGAGCTCCACCCCTGCCACAGACTTTGTTAGTCTTTAAGGTGCTCCTGGACTCTTGCTCTTTTCTTTTGCTTTTGCAAATGTAGCCTCCAGGATTGCTTTGCCAAAGAGAGCACGGAGAGAAGCTTTGAACAAGGATGGCCGGGTCTCCCTGGTCACTGGTGGGGGATGAGGGGGTAGGGTTGCCAGATCCAGGTTGGGAAACTCCTGGAGATTTGGGGATGGAGCCTGGGGAGGACAGGGGCCTCAGTGGGGTACAAGGCCATAGACTCCACCCTCCAAAGCATCCCTTTCCTCCAGGGGAACTGATCTGTGTAGTCTGGAGATGAGCTGTAATTCCAAGGGATCCCCAGGTCCCACCTGGAGGCTGGCATCCCTAAAAGACTGGCCTGAAATCTGGCAGGATTTGAGGTCTGGCTAGGGTTGCGGCGGGGAATGGGAGTCATAGGGTTGCCAGCTCCAGGTTGGGAAATTCCTGGAAATTTGGGGATGGAGCCTGCGGAGGACAGGGACCTCAGTGGGGTACAGTGCCATAGAGTCCACCCTCCAAAGCATTCATTTTCTCCAGGGGAACTGGTCTCTGTTGTCAGGAGATGAGTTGTAATTCCAGGGGATCCCCAGGTCTCCACTGGAGGCTGCCATCCTCACTCTGAACCCTTTCCTCCCATTTTCTCAGTGGGAAAAGCCACCCCCTGAGGTAATTTTGCCCTCTGTGTGTGTGTGTGTGTGTGTGTGTGTGTGTTGGGGAGAAACCAAGTATCTGTAGGTTTTCCTGGCGTAAGAGCAGCTATCGGCAGGAATTTTTCTTCTCTTCCGGAGGGGAGGGGGCAGGGGAGGGGAAAGGTTATAGCGCCCCCCCACCTTCTCCTTGACGATACAAGCCAAGCGGCTACATTTGCAAAAGGAGAGGGGGGAAAGTAATTAAAAATCGACACAGCAGGAGAAACCTTATCTAACCTTGCTGTGAGGATGCGGGCTCGTTGTTGCGGGAGATAGCGGTTGAAGAGAGCAGAGTTGCCGTGCCGAGATAGTGTACAGAACAGCCCCCGGTGACGAAACCGTTTAGATTAAGTGCAGGGGAGAATGAAATATCCCTTTAGCGGCGGCGCTGCCCTTGAGGGAAGAGGGCTGGATATCCCGCCACAAGTGAATACCAATCGCAGGCTTCATTTACATTGGAAATATGTCTCAGGGCACTCCGGATCACCTGTGAAGCCGACACTCCAAATGAAGGCCTTGGCCTGTGTATCGTGCTGAAGTTCAGTCACATACAGGGTTGCAAGCTCTGAGAAATCCCTGGAGATTTGGGGGTGGAGCCTAGGGAGTGTAGTGGGAGGAGCCTCGGCAAGGTGTCATGCCATGGAGTCCGCCCTCCAAAGCAGCCATTTTCTCCAGGGGAACTGATCTCTGTCGTCTGGAGTTGTGATCCCAGGAGATCTCCAGCCCCCCACTTGCGTCTGGAGTTGTGATCCCAGGAGATCTCCAGCCCCCCACTTGCAGGCTGGCAACTCTAAACACAAAGAACAGAGCGATCGGTTTTGCTTCCAGGACTAGGTTTCATTTCCCCTTGTGTGTTTAATGCTGCACCTTCTCTTGGAGCTGTTTCTGCCCAGTGGCCCGTTGGGGTGGTGCAGTTAGAAGGTTGCTAACGTGCTGTTGGTTTGCTGCCACCAGCATTGGTGGTGGAAGGAGGCGGAGGAGGAGATTGGAGTTATACCCTGCCCTTCACTACCCGAAGGAGTCTCAGAGCGGCTTACAATCTCTTTTCCCTTTCCCTTCCCCTCCCCACAACATAAACTCAGTAAGAAACCAGAACGGAAAACAGTGGGAGCTTATGCTCCTTTTAAACATAACCGGGCTAATGTAGCCGCGCCTATTTACAAATAACAACCAATAAGATTGCTTGGTTAAAGACCAATGAGAAGCTTTCCCTCGCAGGGGAACAGTTCAGTTCTGATTGGTCGCTGTTACAAAGCGACCAATAGGAAGTTCGGTCAGAGGAGCCCTGGCTTGGCTCGAAGCTTAACATGGGTGTCTAATGAGGTGATTCATGTAACTGTGCCAATACATTACAGTTTGGCCGAGAGAGGTCGATTGCTCCAAGGTCACCCAAGGGAGCTTCATGGTTGAATTTGAACTGCTTCTTCCCAGTCTGACACTCCAACCGCTGGCTCTTGTGGTAAAAAGAAGATGCTGGGGACAGCTGATTTTAAATGCAACCCCCCTCCCGAAAATGCAAGGAATGTGGGACCCTTTCCATGCATGCAAAAGAACTCCTCGTAGTTCATTCCCACAGTGTGTAAGATGCTTTCCTCTTCAACCAGTTTCCTATAAGAGAAGTTATTCTGGTTTGAGAAAAGCATTTGGGGAAAGGGAAGGTCCCCCTTTGGCTTTTGATCTGCGCCGTACACTTTCTAATGATTTGAGCAGTTCATATTTACATCTGTAGCCCTTCTGCTGTCTTTAGTTTTACTCTAGGCACGTTCCTGTAAGCTGGACAGTGTTGGCTGAAATAGGACAGACGATAACTGTGTCCATGTATTTAGATCCTACTGCATTTTCCAGCAGTGTGCTTTACGGCAGCTTTGCAAGTAGTGTGAGTCACCAAAAGATAGACTGCTTTCAGTTGTAGCCCGGTTGTTGTTTTCACAGAAAGGGTACAGGAGGAGCCGAGCATGGGGGGGAAAACAGGACAGAAGAGTTTTTATCATTTCTTTGCATAGTCTAAGCTTTCCCCTGGATCTTTTAGATAATATTGTGACCAGTGTTCCCTCTAAGCTGAGTTGGTGTGAGCTAGCTCACAGTTTTTTAGCCTCCAGCTCACACATTTTTGTCTTAGCTCAGAAAGGATGGCTCCAGAACAAACTAACTGATGCAGTAACCAAATAACTCGCTCACAACTTTAAGGCTAGTAGCTCACAAAGAAGAATTTTTGCTCACAAGACTCCATAGCTTTGATTTGTGGGAACATTGATTTGTGACTAGTTGCGCAGAAATGTCTTCTTTGCCTTGCGCTGATCTCGCAATGCTTTTAGGCCTGATCAGTTTGAAATTGTACTTAAAACCGAAGGCAAGGTAGAAGTACAGAGAACAGCAAATGTTCCGTTGTTCCCCGGGAGAGTTCTTCTGGAAACCACCTACATATGTGCATTTAAAGGTCAGTATGGATATGGCAAAAGGTGAACGCCAGCCAAAGGCATGTGGAAGATCGTAACAAATGTCCCGGCTTAATACCAAGAACTGAGTTTGTGACCAGATGCCCTTTTGGATGATTGGACCTTCCAAGGTCGGCTGTATTGACGTTGTCCGTTGCAGTAACCACAGCCCTGTAGTGGAAAGAGCGTTAGATCTGGGACTCCCAGACTCAAATCCCCATTCTACTGTGATGCTCTCTGGGTGTCCTTTGGCCAGTCACTCTCTCTCTTTCTCTCTCTTGCTCGCAGGGTTGCTGTGAGGATAAAGTGGGACTCAGAGACCCAAGTATTCAGGCTGCGCCGAGCCTAAGGGAGGATAAAAATACTGGTGTAATATTTTCTTTCTGCCGTGTTGTTATTTTAAAAATGACCTTGCTGGTAGGCTTTATTAGTTTGCAAAGTTATTCTGCAACCTTTTCTTGCTTTCCTTGGTGCTTGCATGTTTTAGTTGCTTAGTAATCATGCCACATTATATATCTTTTTTTTGGGGGGGGGGCTTATCAAGTCGCAGCAGACATATGGCGGTCCCATAGGACCCAGGATAACCTGTATCCAGGGTTCAGAGGTGGTCTGCCGTTGCCTACCTCTGCGTAGCGACCCTGGACTTCCTTGGTGGTCTCCCATCCAAGTACTAACCAGAGCTGACCCTACTTAGCTTCTGAGATCTGGTGAGAGCAGGTTATCCTGGGCCATCCAGGTCAAGGCAAGAGAGGAACAGAGGTGGTTTGCCATGGCCTGCCTCTGCGTAGCAACCCTGGGCTTCCTTGCTGGTCTCCCACCCAAGTACTAACCAGGGCCAACCCTGCTTAGCTTCTGAGATCTGACGAGATCAGACTAGCCTGGGCCATCCAGGTCAGAGCATTATAAATCCCTTGCTGTGCCATTCAGTGTCCCCTCTGATTCTTTTTCCCTACTGAGCAGAGCAGTTCACACCCTGAGCAGAATAGAACGGCTGTAATCTTCAGCTGGGAAACGGGCAGTGCAAGACCCCCGGGGGGCTCCAGACGGCTGCTGAGCGGGGCTTCCTGGGTTGATGAGCAGCCGCTCACGCACACAGCTTAGAGGGAACACTGCAGTGGGCTTTTTTGGTAGAAAAAGCCCAGCAGGAACTCATTAGCATAATAGGCCACACCCAACAGCAGAAACTCCTTAGCATATTAGGCCACACCCTTGACAGCACAGCACATTAGCATATTAGGCCGCACCCCCATGTTACCAGAAGTGTGGTCATCCAGCCACGCCCACCTTTTGCTGCTTATTCTGTTTACCTTGTTTGTTGTCAAAACCCAGGGCCTTTTTTTGTAGCAGGAACTCCTTTGCATGTTAGGCCACACAGCCCTAATGCAGCCAATCTGAATGAGTTTCTGCTGTTGGGTGTGGCCTGTTATGCTAATGAGTTCCTGCTGGGCGTGGCCAACTCAGGAGCCAGCCGGAACTCCGTTCCTGTGCGTTCCTGCCCCAAAATAGCCCTGGCAGTGCATATCCTTCACATGCAAAACTAAAAGGAAAGGGACACTTTTTGCCTCTTATCCCTGTGAGAATTTTTAACCACCCACTTAACACATGAGTATGCTTCAGGCTGGTGGTGGTGGTGGAACGTGCCCTCAAGTCGCAGCTGACTCATGGCAACTCTGTAGGGTTTTCAAGGCAGGAGACATTCAGAGGAGGTTTGCCGCTGCCTGCCTCCGTGGAGCAGCCCTGAGCCAGTTTGGTGTCGTGATTAAGAGCAGTGGACTCTAATCTGGGAGAACTGGGTTTGACTCCTTACTCCTCTACGTGCAGCCAGCTGGATGGCCTTGGGTCAGTCACAGGTTCTCTCAGAGCTGTTCTCTCAAGGGCAGTCCTCGAGAGAGAGCTCTCTCAGAATCGAACCTGGTGTTCCCCAGATTAGAGTCCGCGCTCTTAACCACGACGCCAAACTGGCTCTTGGTTTTAAGTCAAGAGATGATTCAGAGGTGGTTTGCCGCTGCCTGCCTCCGCATCACGGCCCTGGTATTCCTTGGAGGTCGCCCTTCCAATCCCTAGCCACGGCTGACCCTGGTTAGCTTACGAGATCTGACGAGATTGGGCTGGCCTGGGCTATCTAGGTCAGGGCTTCTTTGGGCTACCCGTGCCAGAATATAACCCCTAATGTCTCCTCAGAGGTTATCACAGAAGAAGAGAAAGAGAACACCACCCTGGCTGTTTCTGGATTGCCCTTGCTGGAGAAAACGGGCATGGAAGCGCTCGCCGGATCCCAGAAAGGCCTTTTATGCTCTCCCTTGACCGGTCGCCGGGGGAAGCAGGTGCGGCTCCAATCTCATTTGCCGCCTTAGCGGTGTCCCCCGCCGCCGAGAGTGGCTGTCACACTTGATTGAGCCCTGGAGGTGCCGGCCTCTCCGCAAGATACTCGGAGCTCATTAGCATCCTCGTTTGTCACTCTGCGGCAGCTACTGCAGACCTTCCTCTGACCGGGCCTGGATCCCTTCAGGGCTTCCGACTCGCCGGCGAAACAGAAGGAAATCATGAGGGGGAGGGAATCGACTCTGAACGCCCCACCTGTGCCAAACGCGGCTCCTCTTGGCACTGGAATGGGAGTCTGTGGAGCTCCGGTGTCTACACCGATGCCTATTAACTGAGCAACGGTCGCTCGTGTTGTAGAGTTGGCTTGCACGGTGCTGAAGCCTGATTTTCTCATTCAGTGTTAAGATCGAAGGGAAGGAATTGCTGACGGAACCCCTGATCCAGCACGTTTGTGGCATGGCATGTTCTCCCTCTCCCAAAATACTAGAACTCAAGGGTGTACAATGAAGCTGATGGGCAGTAGATTTGGGATGGGCAAAAGGAAATACTTCTTTATGCAGCAAGCAATTAGAAGACGCAGTCATGGCCAATGTTCCCTCTAAGCTGAGTTAGTGTGAGCTAGCTCACAGTGTTTTAGCCTCCGGCTCACACATTTTTGCCTTCGCTCAGAAAGGGATGGCTCCAGAGCAAACTAATTTATGCAGTAGCCAAATCGCTGGCTCACAACTTTAATGCCGGTCGCTCGCAAAGTAGAATTTTTGCTCACAAGGCTCCTCAGCGTAGAGGGAGCATTGGTCATGGCCACAGGCATAGGCGAGTTTAAAAGGGATAGATTCATGGAAGATAGGTCTATCAGTGGCTACTAGCCATGGTGACTGAGGGGAACTTCCACGTTCTTCAGAGGCACTAATCGTTTGAATCCCAGAGCCAGGAGGCAACATCAGGGGAAGGCCTCAGTCTCTGTTCCCTGTCCGGAGAAACTGCCTGGCCCCTGTGTGAGACACGATGCTGGTGTAGATGGTCCGCTGGTCTGATCCAGCAGAGCTCTTCTTATGTTCAAATGTAGGCCTTAGCCTTTATTCCCTGTTGTTGGCCCTCCAGAGAAATTGGTTGGCCATTGCATGAGACGGGAAGCTGGACTAGATGGACCACTGGTCTGATCCAGCAGAGCTCTTTGCATGTTCTTATGCGTGTGTCCCAGTGTGGCTGAGCGTCTGATTTACAGCAGCAGAGACATGCATCAGGTTTATTGGGGACAGTTCTGGCCTCAGGCTTTCTGGCCTGCTGGTTTCCTTCAGAGCCAGGCCTTACCCTACAGATGGCCATTCGGCATGGTCTGGACTGCAGGGACATGTAAGGTCTGGAGCCAGATCTAGCACCCAAGGGTTACGGCTTTGTGGACTGGTTGATCCAGCGAGGCTTCAAAAGGGAATGGACGGCTTCAAAAGGGAATTAGATAAGCATGTGGAGCAGAGGTCCATCAGTGGCTCTGGGGCAAGTGATTGTCTTCTTGGTGCTTGGGGGGGAGGCAACAGTGGGAGGGCCTCTAGTGTCCTGGCCCCACTAGAGATGTAAAATTTCCGGAAATTTTGAAGCTCGGAAAAAAACCCGTTTTTTTCCGTTTTTTTTCCGGAAAAAAACGGAAATTTTCGGAAAAATTGAAAAAAATGCTACATTAGCATTTCTTTTGTCTTTTCTAGATTGAAAGTCATTCTGTTACTTTAGGAACATATAATATGACTATAGACATTTTTATATGGCATGAAATTATCACAAGTTCAACTAGCATATTAAAAATATAGTGTATCCAAACAATTACTACAAACAGAATACCCACCCACATGCAAAAACAAAACTGAAACCTTTATCTGATACCATATATATATATATTAGAAATGATTTGGAAAATATTTGAACACCCTGTCTTAAAATATTAAAATATTTTATTCATCATGTTAAAATAAAACGTTCCATAATCATTTTTTTCTTTTATTTTCTTTTTTCAATTTTTCCAATTTTTTGGAAAAAAACAAAAAATCTTCAGGAAAAAAACGGAAAAAAAATGTTTTTTTTCCTGAATTTTTCCGTTTTTTTTCCGGGCCTTCACATCTCTAGGCCCCACCGGTGGACCTCCTGAGGGCCCCTGGTATTTCTGGCCACCGTGTGACACAGAGTGTTGGACTGGATGGGCCTTTGGCCTGATCCAACATTGGCATCTCTTGTGTTCTTATGTTCTTAAGGCTGCCTTCCCAGGCCTCCTCATGAGTAAGTGGGAAAGGTACTTGGCCCTAACTGTACTGCAGGCAGGTGCTGGATTTCCAGGGTCTGTGTTGTGCTCTGGGCAAGATCCTGCAAGGAACCACACGCCTCAGCACCCTGTTCTTTGCTTCCGCTGTGCCACCTCAGTCTGGGCCTTCTGCCATATTCATTCCTGCAGACTGGGATAGAGTGGGGGGGGGGCAGCCATCTCAGGGGCTGGTGGTGAGGTTTCCCTTGCAGGCTCGGTCAGGGTGGCCTCAGATGTTGATGGCATGTTCTCGGCAGGACTGGTGGGCCTTCCCTTGTCACTTTGGTCTTCCTCAGCCACTGACCTTGGTTCTTGGGACTTCTCGCCCAGGACTCCCAAGTCAGGGTCTCTGAGCTGGTCGGAGGTAGGCCCGTAGCTACGGTGGGGCTTTTGGGGGGCTCCACCCCCTTTCTTAAAGGCACAGCCCCACAAGAATTTCTCCAGTAAATGCTTTTTTCAGCCATTTTAAAACGTTTTTTTAAAGGTGTGCATTCCTCTAAGCAGAGTGGGGTGCTGTCGTTGACTAATTCCTGCACTGAGCAAGGGGGTTGGTGTAGGTGACCTCTAGGGTCCCTTCTAGCTCTGCGTCAAGAAACTGGTCTCCTTTAAGAGAGTCTATCTGCCTAAGTGTAGCTTTCTAGAGACTACAGAAGCCGGCTTGTTCTCAGAGTTGTTGCTTAGGCTGGCAGAGGTGATTAACTTGCAGCGGCTGAGGACTGTCATCCAAAGTGGTTGACAGCTTGCAATTTAGAGATATCTTCTGGTCACAGCTTTCTATTGGCTCAGTGGCTTTCCTTTCTGCACTGGGAACTTCAGCCCCACCAGGGAAAAAACCTTTTCTTTGGGCCTGGCCAGAGGGGATCGCGAATAGGTCTGCCAACATCCAGGTGGGTCCCGGAGATCTCCCGCTATTACAATTGGTCTCCAAACCACCCAGATAAGTTCCTCTGGAGAAAATGGCCGCTTTGGAGAGCAGACTCTGCAGCATGGTACGCGGCTGAAGCCCCTCCCCTTCCGAAACCCCGCCCTCCCCAGGCATTTCCCAGCCCAGAACTGGCGGCCAAATAAGGACCAACTGAGCATCACAGTGGACATCGACATCAACAGCGGTCTTGTTGAGCAGACTTTTTTTCCAGCAGATGCTGTGGGAAAATGTTGAAATTGCGGATTCGTTTCTACACATCGTCTGTGAATAACGTTAAATCAGATGCCGGGGTCAGGGGGGGAAGTACATACTTGTGGACATGGCTGAATCGACGCATGTTCCTGAAGTAATCGTCAAGGACAGATATTCACAAGCTTGCTTGCTTCTATTTGGATCGGGGAACTTCATCGCTAAAAAAATAAATAAAGCGGAAGAACTCCTTGCTTGTTTAACGTCCTCGTCCTTGTTCTGTGATGTGAAGGACAACTGTACTTTCCCAAGGCTCGCCATATATTAACTATAATTCTCCGGCTTAACCATCAAAAGTATGCCTGGTGTTCAATAGGAATCGCTTTGTGAGCTGATTATGTAGGAAGAGGCCTGTTGGATCAGGCAGACAGCGCAGTCGGAAGCAGAGTCACCATCCTTTTAAGGCCGTCGACTTCAGTGGACTTAGAAGGGTGTAATTCTGCTTAGTATCCTACTGTTAGAAGTCCATCTTGGCCAACATCCTAATTCCTAACTGGGCATCCCCCCAAGAAACCTACAGTAGCTCTTCCCCACTGTTGCGCTTCCACAACTGATATTTGGAGTATCCTGCCTTAGAACCTGGAGATTCTCTTTTCATAACTAATGTCTGTTGTTAGTTTTACTTTATCTATGTATTTGATTTATACCCCGCTCTCCCCGCCAGAGCAGGCTCAGGGCGGCTCACATAAAATGCAGTAGCTAAAACAACAATATAAATAAAAGCTGAAAAACACACCAGAAGGTGCTAGTGAACAATTTAAACGGGGAAAGCAGGGTAGCATCAACATACTAGTAAATGTCGTCGGTATTTGATGTTAAAGTCAGCGAAAGCTCAGGCTGTCAATAGTGGTATTGGGCACAGGGCCTTAGTGTGTTGGGTGCGGCTCCTTCACTAAAGACCTGGTGGAAGAGCTCCGTCTTGCAGGCCCTGCAGAACTGTAAAAGGTCCCGCAGGGCCCTGAGGTCTTCCAGGACCTTGTTCCACCAGCGTGGAGCTGCCACTGAAAAGGTCCTGGCCCTAGTTGATGCCAGCCTGACATCTTTGGGGCCCGGAAGGGCCAGACGGTTTTGGGATCCTGACCACAGTGCTCTCTGGGGAACATGTGGGGAAAGGCGGTACCTCAGGTAGGTAGGGCCCTGCCCTTAAAGAGCTTTAAAGGTTAGCACCAGCACCTTGAATCGAATCTGGTATGCTATAGGCAGCCAGTGCAGTGCTTTTAGCACAGGCTGAATGTGCTCCCTCATGGGGAGACCCAACAACAGCCTGGCTGCTGCATTCTGCACCAGCTGAAGCCTCCGGATTTGGGACACGGGCAGCCCACTGTAGTAGTTGGAGTGTTGGACTAGGATCGTGGAGAATCAGATTCGAATCCCCTCTCTGCCACCGAGGCTCGCTGGGTGACCTTGGGCCAGTCGCACGCTGTCAGCCTAACCCGCCTCACAGGGTTGTTGTGAGGATAAAACAGAAGAGAGGAGAATGTAGGGAGGCACTTTGGCTCCCCACTGTGGAGAAATACGGCATATAAATGAAGAAAATGATTTTCTATGAGTCTCTCAGCGTAGGCGGCCTTAGGAATCCCATTGTCAGTTTTCAAACCAAGGTAATTCTCCTTTAAAAACAAACAAACCCAGATTGGCAATGTCCCTCCTTGCTCTTAGGGTTGCCAAGTCTGGGTTGGGAAATTCCTGGAGATTTGGGGGGGTGGAGTTTGGAGAGGGGCAGAGCCTCGGTGGGGTATGATGCCCTAGAGTCCGCTCTACGAAGCAGCCATTTTCCCTAGGGGAAATGAACTCTTCCATCTGGAGAGAGATCAAGATGAGTTGCCGTGTTAGTCTGTCTGTAGCAGTAGAAAAGAGCCAAGAGT